>NC_056599.1:825648-983148 GCF_018340385.1 Cyprinus carpio
TCCTATTAACATAGTCACTAACTCTTGTCTATATCACCCCTCTCTCTCTTTCTCTAACAAACTATTCACTAACTACATTTCTGATATCAACAGTTCAAGCCTCACTTACTAGGTCTAAAATTACGTTTGGAATTAGAAACACAGGCATTGGATGAGATGCGGAAAGAAAACTAATCCTACTCAAATAGCATTTTAAGTACAAAAAACGGTCAAATACTGGGAAATATTCATCTGATCGATGTCTTGCAGGTGTGGTAACTGTAGTATAAGCGGAAAAAATTGACGAAGGGCGTTGGATTAATGGAAAAATAATGCACACCCGAGGTGTAACAGTGAAGCTCCGTGTCGCGTCATGACCACATCACCACCTCGGGTGTGTATTATTTTTCTAATAACTCAACGGCCGTTGTCTATTATTACTACTATTTTATGCCAAAAAAATTATTAGGATTTAAGTAAAGGTCATGTTGCATGAAGATATTTGTAAATTTCCTAAATCAAGACTTAATTATTGATTAGTACCCTGCTGAAAAAAACAGCATATGCTGGTTAGGTATGTTTTGACGCTGGAATGCTGTTCATGCTGGTCAGGGCTCTAAAGTGTGACCAATTTCTAACTTTTTGCACTGGTAGCACTGGTGCGCCTAACTTTTTTTCTTAGGTGCACCAGCACAAAAGTTAGGTGCACCCAAATTTTTGACGCTATCACATTTAACTTTGTTTTACAAGTTCACTTTTTTTTAAATCGCTGTCCATATAGGCAATATTGACTTGTAAATGATTAACTAACAATCTGATCAACATAAAGTTCTTTATTTTAAGCCACAATTCTACAAGAAGGTAACTATACTGTGTTTGTGTTTGGAAAGCTTTCAAAGTCCTACACTACTGAGCTGGAAATTTAACCTTAAAAATATCTCGCCAGAGATAAATTGGGGAAATAAAAAGAAAATCTAAATTAAGTAAGGTTTTAAGGGCTTCAAACTGAATATCCTTATTTCTTATCAGATCTTCCACTGTGTCTGAATGAAGGGATACTTTAGTGTCTGATTTGAACGCTAAATGATCCCTAAGCCAGCTTATACTACTGTCCCAGCTATTAAAATAGCTCAGTTTTCAAGTGTAATAAAGAAAGTGATTATATTTTGTTTAAGCGTTTTTTATTAAGTTAATTTAGAAAAACGTTTGGAGCATTTTTTGTTTGTTAAATATAAGTTTTAGTTTTTTTTTAAGTAACGACCAAGCAGCCAGCGTTAGACAGTGAGCCTATGTTTGATCAATTTAGCCTTCTCAAATCATCGCGACTGCGCTTCAAAATAAAATCTATAGATATAAAACAGTTCAAGCATATAACAATGTTTAAACGTTAGACCCAGAAAAATGTGCGATATATCCAATAGTTTGTGCGGAGACGCTTCAGTACATGTAGACGCCAGCATGATCACTAAATAATTTTTTCAGTAGATATGCCGCTTATTTTTGCACATAAAGTTAAGGCCATACATCACTGTCAACTGCAAATGGTCTTTTTATTTGTGTGCACTCATCACAATATCAACAAAAACGCTTGGCTTTTATAAAATAAAAAAAAACAAACACGAGCGCGCTTTCGCGCCTCTGTCACTTTAACAGGAGTACAAAATGAACCGAAAAATCAGTGAAAACACGCTCACAGATTGATAAATATATCTCCATAAAGCTTTAAATGATTACTTAAATCGAAATAAAACTATCCATCCAAAACAAAAACTCTTTCATTATAATCATAATCCGTAAAAGATGCACTTCTAAAACAGCCGTCTATCGAGATGGTTAGTCAGGATCAGCAACTTCATCCTTGCGACACAGACTCAGAAAAAACTAGTTTATGGTAAATAATTCAAAATCTCTACTATTTCCCCGGCCACATTTAAGTGGTAATTACTTTTGCGGAGCGGCAAGCTTTCTATTGGCGTGTATTTGAACGGAGGTTCAGGCCGCGCCTGCTGTCGGCGGGACAGTTAAACACTGCTGGCTCACTCTTGACAGTCGCGGTAGCACAAGTCTCAGGTTGTTTCCAACAGCGCGCAATTGATGGTACAAAGGCTAAGGAGAAGTCAAAAACAGGCCTGGCTCACGTCTGAACTATGATGTGAAAATTATCCCGAAGCATGAGGAGCGTTAAAAAAGTCGGGGTCCATTGAGCTCGGGCTGAAATGCAGGGCTCTCTAGTGTCTGTTGTTGAACCACAGGGAGACTTTCAGAGTCATGAGGAGACCATTTTTTTTTCCCTTGAACAGCTGGTCGCACCATTTTTTTTTAGTCACACCATTGAGAAATTAGATTGCACTCTACGTAGAGCCCCTGCCTCAGATAACAGATATATTCCAGATAACAGTATCTCGGCCAAATATTGTCCTTTGCATACATAGACTATGCATACATCACAGTTTCTAAAAATTTACCCTTATGACTGGTTTTGTGCTCCAGGGTTACATATACCTGACAGCATTGTCACAACATGAAAGTAAACTTGTTTATTCTAATGTCTGTTCTGTAATCAGTGATCTCTCTGATGTGTAATTATTGTATTTGTCTCAAAAGTGTTCAATGTTTTGTGTGTGTGTGTAAATCAAGCTAGTGACCAAACTAAATATTGTTTCTCCTAATGGCATGGATATAATATGTTATTGTTAAATTACAGAAAGTCTCTGATGTGAACAAACCTTGTTTGCTGGAGCTGTCAATCTGTTGTGTTTCTTTACAAAGTGACATACGCCATCTACTGGCCTGGCAGCATAATGCAGTGTTTTTTAGACATTTTCATGGATCTGTGTTAAAAGGGACAGTTTTGACAGTTTTTTCGTCTGTACACAAAATTTTTTTAACGTCTTATTTTTTTCAAATGTACCAATTGATTTTTCATCTTTATAATGATTTAATTTTAGGCATGATGAAAATGAAAGAAGAAAGACAAGATGTGAATGAGGTGGAGGAGAAATATCAGCATCAGAAAGATCATGATGTCAATGGAGAAAAATCTGTGAGTTGCAGCATTAAAAAAAAAGAAGTCAAAAAGCCTTTCAGCTGCTCTCAGTGTGGAAAGAGTTTCATATGTAAGAGAAATCTTAAGGATCACATGTTAATTCATGCTGGAATAAAGCCTTTAAGCTGCTCTCAGTGTGGAAAGTGTTTTACACAGAAAGCAAGCCTTAAGAAGCACTTGTTAATTCATGCTGGAATAAAGCTTTCAGCTGCTGTGTGGAAAGTGTTTTACACAGAAAGCAAGCCTTAAGAAGCACATGGTAATTCATACTGGCATAAAGCCTTTCACCTTGCTCTCAGTGTGGAAAGAGGTTTTACACAGAAAAACAAGCTTAAAGAATCACATGTTAATTCATGCTGGAATAAAGTATTTCATCTGCCCTCAGTGTGGTAAGAGTTTTTTTTTTTACAAGGAAAGGACAACTTAATGGTCATTTGGTAACTCACTCTTCAGAAAACCTTTCCGCTGCTCTCAGTGTGGAAAGAGTTTTACACAGAAAGCAACCTTAAAGGATCACATGTTAATTCATACTGGGATAAAGTCTTTCAGCTGCTCTCAGTGCGGAAACACTTTCAGACATAAAGCAAGCCTTAAGGATCACATGTTAATTCATGCTGGAATAAAGCCCTTTCAGCTGCTCCAGTGTGGAAAGACTTTTGCACATAAATTAAGCCTTAAGAGGCACATGTTAATTCATACTGGAATAAAGCCTTTCAGCTGCTCTCAGTGTGGAAAGACTTTTACACAGAAAGGACAACTTAATATTCATTTGGTAACTCACTCTTCAGAAAAGCAGCTGCTTCAGTTTTGCACATAAATCAAACCTGCTCTACTGGGTAAAAGTGTGGAGACTTTTACAAGAGTTTTGCACAGAAAAATCAAACCTTAAGAGGCACATGTTAATTCATACTGGGTAAAAGCCTTTCACCTGCTCTGTTTAGAAAGACTTTTACACAGAAAGGACACTGCAAGGTTCATTTGGTTAACTCAATCTTCATAAAAGCCTTTCAACAGTAAAAGGGATCATTACGTCTTTGGCAGATGACACAATGACACTCTGAACACGGTCCGTGTCACTAGTTAAAATTGCTTATTTCTCTGGATTTAAACATTCTTTGAATCATTTGGGATAATGTAAGCACACAAGTCAGCAAAATATATAACACTGGTCTAGTTGTTTTGGGGTATTTAAATAAAAAAACTTACATATTGTGCATTTAATGTTTCTAAAACTAAGGAGATGACTATTGATTTTAACTCTAGGAGGAAATCTATTTAGTATAAGCAAACAAGCATTAATGGAGTAGGTATTGAGAGTGTTTAACAGTACAAGTATTTGGGTACTGTTTTGGATAACAAATTGTAATTTTCTCCCAATACTGAGGTTTTGTGTAAGAGGGGGCAGCAAAGATTGTATTGCTTGCGGAAACTAAGGTCATTTAATGTGACAAAACATTGATGTGATGTTCTAAATTCCATGTTCTACAGATCCTATATTGAGTTACTGTTATCTTTTTTCACTAGTGTGCTTGTTTAATTCTCTAAATGTGAAAAACAAGAATTGTCTTGAGATGATTGTTAACCAGGGAAGTAAAATAACGGGGAGGAAGCATATGACTACGGTTCAGTTATATCATATACAAGTTTTGGGTAAAGCCCAGAGCATTTTGTTAGATGATTCCCACCCTATGTATCACAAGTTCCACCTTCTCCCCTTCTGGCATTCGTTATAGACCCCCTATTAGTAAAACAAATCGGTTTAGACATTCATTTATCCCCTCAGTGGTAAAGTTTTTAAATTTAAGGTAAGAACTTTTTAGGAAGGAAATGGATTGTGTTTTTTGTATTGTGCTTTTGTTGTTTATGTTAAATGTTTGATTGCTGCAACCAAATTGCCTTCAGGAAATAAATAAAATGAACTGAACTGAACCTGCTCTCAGTGTGGAAAGTCTTTTGTGCGTTAAGGATACCTTGAGACTCACATGTTAAAGGGGTCATCGGATGCCCATTTTCCACAAGTTGATATGACTCTTTAGGGTCTTAATAAAAAGTCTATAACATACTTTTGTTACAATTTCTCAATTGTAGTTTAAAACAACACAATTTTTACCCTGTCAAAAACAGCTCTGTTCACAGTGAGTGGTTTCGGTGCATGTTCCTTTAAATGCTAATGAGCTGTGTTCACCCCGCCTCTTGCTTCAGTGGGGTGACCAGCCACTCTCACGAGACTGTAAACTTTAGCCATATTTGGCTGCAGAACTTGCTAACTAGCACATTATTTGGATAGGCGATTTGCAGAGATTCATAAAAAATAAAATTAAAAACCTTACACTTGCTTATTCTGTTGGTGAAGCTGGATCACACATGAATTTCATGAACATAGACCCATTTAGGTAGATTGGGGGCACATTCCCTTCAAAAACAAAATCGAGCCACTGCGTCTTCAAAAGCTCAGATGTCAGGAGTAAATGACGACGGCTGTGTTCATTTTACATTCAATTCAATTTTTATTTGTATAGTGCTTTTCTTGATACCAATCGTTGCAAAGAAGCTTTACAGAAAATATTAAGTTTCTACATTATATTTAGGCGTAGGTTATTAGTGGTGACTGTGGCAGAAAGGTTCAGTAAGAATCATGCAGTTAGTTACAAATTACACGTAACCAAACAGACAGTGAACACTGTTAAGTGCAATGATTATGTTGCATTAAATTTTGCAATTGCGATGAAATCGAGCGGCAACCTCCTGCTCTTTCTCGCGTGAAGCCAATAAGGAAGTGACTAAAACAATTCATGGACTGGTCGCTTGAGGCTGGCTGCAAAAGGAAGTCATTTCCCATAGAGACACCCCATGTTAAAATGCCCAACTTTACAGTAGAAAAAAAAAACATGTTTACAGCCTGGTTCAAAAAATATGGTTGGTCGATATGCTAATTTTTGCCCTTCATGGACAACTGTGAGGGTGGAATTTTTTTATAACTGGCATGCCGGTTAAATTATATTAATTCCTTAAAGTGTTCTGCATAAATTAAGGGAGCCGTGGCCACTTGGTGACATTGTGGATTGCCTCTGCTGCTTACACTAGGGCATCGAGCGAGGTGGGGCGTGTGCTTCAGCAACCGCTCCCGCCTTTTTGCCATTTTTCGATTATCCAGGACGAGTCGCGCTTGGGAGGCGAGGGTGTGGGCGGGGTAGGGGAAGTTGACGTGGGCCAAGAGGCGACGGCCCCTCTGCACACTTATGAGTCTTCAAAACCTCTCTTCAGAGTCCCTATAGGGTGATGTCCGACACGACGTCCCTATTTTTTTTATACAGTCTATAGGATGAAACGGTGGTAAATAAGGCAACAATTTGTCAATAAAAATATGTTGTTCAAGGTTTAGCATCATGGAGTCTTCTTGGGGGTTGCATCCCTCTTCTCCATGTTCGACTCATCCTCATATCTTCGTAAGGGTTGGCTCCAGGACTGTAGCTTGTCTAATTCCTAGTTGCCTTGGGATGCAATCCCATGGCAGAAACAGAGAAGCAAACAGAGTAGCTGCTGTTCTAACCAAGCAAAGATGATGTGTTCAACCTAAGCAAAAGAATGAAAATGTGCATTTGATCAGATATAGCTGAAGTACCAAGTTACATTGTGTGAATGCTTGGCTAAAAAGATGTCTTTAATCTAGATTTAAACAGAGAGTGTGTCTGAACCCTGAAGGTTATCAGATCTGTTATTACATCGAACAACTGTACTCCTCAATCGCTTAGGTGACATTCTTGTCTACATCTGCTCTGGCATCTAAACAATGGTGAACTGATGACAGCTCACGTAGAGTGGGTCTGTGCTAAAACACCAGTGTCAATCAACAATCGTGGGAGGAGCCTGGGTCTGCGTGATGTCATACAGCCAAGAATTTGTAAACGGCTTGATCTGAGAAAGGGGTTATGATTTATGGGTATTAAAAAAAAAAACACTGGGTGGATTTTTATCATTATAGGGTGGTTGTGTAAACACACTGCCAACACACATTTCAGTTCAAACTATGTAAAAGTGAATTTTACATCCGATGACCCCTTTAAACCGTATTATTCATTGTATCAACAATGTAGCGTTAACTTATCAGAGCAAATCAGACAATTTAAGATTCAAAGAGAACAATGTTGAAACACAAAGAGCTGAATTCCACAAAGAGGCCCAAGACAACAGGATGATCATAAATCAGATCCTAGCACCAGCCTGAAGTAAGCCTAACCAACCAACTCTTTCACAACTTTGAACAGCTTGCAGCATTAAAACAAAAGAAAACTCACTGATAATTCAACTCAGGAAGGAGATTGTCAAATTTGGGGCAAATAACCAAGATTAATGGTCAAAGATGCATGAACAGCATGAACATCGCATATAAATCCATGATGGAAATTACGAGCTAAAGACTTCCTCGGACTGACTTCTTCCACCTAGAAGACAAGAACCAGACTGAGATTCCTTTTAGACCCTTTTGAAATTTTGTTCTTCACAGAACACACCATCGCATTCACAGAACGATACAGAGACTATCTTTTGCATGACTAAATGCATCAGATCAACCAAAATGATGCTAAAAGGCACTAATGAACAAATATCATTCCGATACATAACTCTATATGATGAATGTAACCAACACATTGGACCATCATGTTCTAATCACTGATTGTGTATGTCATTTTTAGTTTAGTTTAGTTTAGTTTATAGAGCACATTTCAAAACAACAGAAGTTGCAACCAAAGTGCTGTACAGAGGTGTTAAAACAAATATTTAAAACAGAATTAACACACTGGATCAAAACCTTGAAAACACTATCATTCAAAACATAAAGAATACAGATACGTTTTTAATGAAGATTTAAAAGTAGAAACAGAAGGGGAAGATCTAATATAGAGAGGGGGACTCTTCCAGAGTCTGGGAACAGCCACTGAAAAGGGCTGGTCACCTTTAGTTTTGTAACGCGAGCAAGGAACAGAGAGAAGTAGTTGTTTGAAAGAACATAAGGATCTTGAAGCATTGTATGGGACAAGAAGATCACTGATATAATGAGGGGCAATAGCATTTAAAGCTTTATAAACAAAAAAGCAAAGTTTTAAAATCAATCCAGGACCTAACCGGTAATCAGCGGAGAGAGGCAAGCACAGGAGTTATGTGGCGACACTTTTTAGTGCTAGTCAAAAGCATGGCTAATGCATTTTGAACCATCTGCAGACGATTTATAGTTGAATTAGGCAAACCGAGGTATAAAAAAGTTGCAATAATCCAACTGACCTCTACTACTTTACTCTCTATTCCAGTTGGTCTCTGGAACTGCCAGTCTGCTGTTAACAAAGCAGATTTCATTTCTTCTATTGCTACTCATTCTGGTCTCAACCTCATGGCCCTAACTGAGACTTGGATCAAACCTGAAGACACTGCCACTCCCCAAGAACCCTCTCCACTAATTTCACTTGTTTCCACACCCCTCTATGACCAAGAGGGTGTGGATGTACTGTCTCCATTATCTCAAAAGAATGGAAATTTGATCTTCAACCATTCTCTTACGTACGTTCCAACCTTTGAATCACGTGCATTACTATAACCATACACCTGTTCAAAATCCCTGAGGATGTGCTCCTCTGTACTAACTGCTTGGGTGACTTCAACATCCACCCAGATAAACCCCAGGCTGCTGACTACACTCTGCTCACCTCATTTGATCTCAAGTGAGCGTCTACTACATTGACTCACAAATCAGGCAACCAACTGGAGCTCATCTACATGTTGCTGTTTCTCTCCACTAGCATCACCTCAGACTACTTTCCTCATAACTGCTACCTTGGCATTAAATTCCTGAAGCAGCACACGCTCCACCCCGCAGGGTCACCGTCGACAGAACCTACGCTCACATCATCTACTAGCTATCCCTCTATGGTTTCATCCTCACATCCTTCACTCAACTCAGGTTTTCAGCTCTGGACACCGAACAGTGTCTACTGACACTCTTTGCCTCCATCTAACCTCTTTTCGCTATGGACAACTTTTGTGCCCACTGTCATTCAGAACGCAGCATGCGCCACACCTTCTGGCCGTGCCCTGAGCTGGTCTGATGTTCTCTCCGTGATACATCGCTCCTAACTCAGGGCTGCAGTGAGGGGAAGATGGCACAAGTCAAGAAACTCTTACCAACCTCAGTGTGTATCAGTGCTCCTCATCTCTTCCTTCTCTGCAAATGTCTTCAACTGCTAAAACATCATACTACCACAACAAAATTAACAACTGTTCTGACATCTCCTCGCACACCTTTTCAAAACTTGCTTCAAACACTCCCTCCTTCTCTACGCTTACAATTGACAACTTTGCGGGTTTTAATTCACAAATAAGACAAGACGCATCAGTGGACCAATTCTCCACACCGCAGACTGATGGATAACTTTCACTACAACTAATACATACTCTCTCCTCCACTACTCTCGCAATCCACTCTCAGAGATGGACGTTTCCGAAACCTTTCCTGTCCAGTAATCCTACTACTTGTCCCACGGTGGTGATCCTATCCCCACTCACCTCCTTCAAGCTATTTCTTCTTTCAGTCAAATACCTTCACTTACTCACATTATCAACACCTCTCTTCACTCTGGTACATTTCCCTCAAGCATGTTAGCGGTCTCGGGTAAGGCCCTCTGCTTTAAGAAACCATCTCTAAAATCCAGCACTTCTAGAAAACGACAGACCGGTAGCGCCTACTATCCATTCATTGCAAAGTAACCTGAGCGAGTTGTGTTCCCAACCAATTCTCTATGTGTCCTCAACAGCAACCAATCTGGCTTCAAAAGCGGTCCACTCAACTGAGACTTGCGGCTCTCTGGGTTAACCAGCTCTGGTTTTTACTGAAGACCCTGCGACTAGAGCAGCTTCCAAATCCCTCGGTACTTTCATCTTGCTGGATCATGTCTGTCTCTGCTTTTGACACAGTTTAATCACCAGATTCTTACTGTCCACCCACAGAAAGATGGGCATCTCTGGAACCTACACTCCTGTGGTTTAAGTCCTACCTACCCTCTCAGATAGATCCTTCATGGTGTCTTGGAGGGGTGAAGTTTCAAAGTCCAAACTGTCTTGTTACTGGGGTTCCTCAAGGCTCCGACTTGGGCCGCTTCCTCCTTCTCACAATCTACATGACGTCATTAGGGATCTGTCAGTTCGAGAAGTCAAATGGCTTTTCCTATCACTACTGCTGATGCTGATGACACTCAACTCTACTTTCTCATCCCAAACCAGATGAGCCGACGGTACGTTTTGCTCTGCAATTGCAGCCTGTCCTGAGTGACATTCTCTGATCTGGATGAAAGAACCCAATCCACCTTCACTCAACCTTACTATTAAGACTGAACTGCATGTGGTTAACTACTGGAACCATCGTTTTCACATTCTATCACACCACTTCTCTACTCTATACAGCGGGGGGTTCGTCAACCACAACTCCTGTCCAGGACCAGCCAGAAACCCTAGGAGTTTGTGATGGAAATCCACGCTTAAGCTTCATCGACCATATTGCTACAAAGCGACCCGTCGCCTGCAGATTTGCCCTTATACAACAACTTATTTAGGATATTATTAATAGCCATTCCTGTCAAGAGCAAGCCCACCCAACCCTAACTTCTTGTCCAAGGCTCTTGTTCTACGCATCGCCAGACTGTACTATTGTAATGCTGCTTCCTTCTCTTACTTCTCTTGCTGGCGGGCCTTTCCCCTTTATCCCCTGCTCTTAATTTCCTCCATGTACGTGTATCAAGCCTCTACAAACAAAACCTGATCCAGAATGCAGCAGCGTAGGGTTGTCTTCAATGAGCCAAAAAAAGCTCGATTTTACTCCTACGCCCTCCCTCAACAGGTTACAGCTGGCTACCAGTAGCCCTCGCATCAAATTCAAGTCACTTGATGCTTTGCCTACAAGACGAACCACTGGCACGGCACCAAATATACCATACAACTCACTATTTTCAACTTTATGTCGCCCATCCAGAAGCTTGCGTTCTGAAAGTGAACGCATCATTGTGGTAACCATCCCAAAGAGGTTCAAAAATCACTCCTCACGGACTTTTTCCTGGACTTCTGGACTGCGCCCAGCTGGTGGAATGACCCTCCCGAGCTCAATTCGAACAGCAGAGTCCTTTTACCTCATTTTTTTAAAACCATCTAAAGAACCTCATCTTTTTTCACCAGCACTTGACCAACTAATTCAGTTTTTGTCAACGTTTAACTTGTCTTTTTCAGGTGTCTAACATTGGAGGTCACAACAGGCAGGCAAATGAGCCTGGCAAGAACCATTATGATGGGGGGAATAGAAAGGAGAGCTGAGTCATATCGGGCATACAAGGTGGAAGCGTAAATTGTTGATCTGGACAAGTTTGACCAAGGGGAAGCATCTAGAAGGCCAAACAAAGTCCGCTTTGGATAAAGCCCTCTGCTACACATGATGTATTGGGGCATGGGAAAGGAAAAACCAATTCCTACTTTGACAGAAAAAAGTCTATCTACCTTTGAGATACTAACCAAGTCCCCCACAAAACACTCCCAGCACAGAAACCTCGAAGCCCAGCTACATACTAGTCAAGTAGGTAAACCAATATTATGATGCTACCTGTCAAATGCTGTCACTTTAATTCCAGCAAAATTTAATAATACAGCCAGACGTTGCATCCAATGATGAGGAAGATGTAAATTTGTAAAACCTTCAACAAAGCTGATTCAGGGTGATTTAGAAACCTGACGAAACCGAAGGAAATTTGTCAAAAAACGCAAAAAAGAATTTCCATGGATGAAAACCTCTGGGACTGAATATGAGTCAAATACCACTGAATTTTATGGATTAAATGTCTTAAAAAACTTGATCCACACAGGTCAGTTAAAACCTCAGGTAGAGGATATTAGACAGGTCATTAATTGTGCTAAGAGAGCCTTAGGCCTCTGTGAGGTTTGATGTTGCGATTAAATCATACATATGTTTAAACTGGCATACCCTACAGGCCATCTGATACTGCCTAAGCACTTACCCGGAAAATTCACGTATTATATATATTAATTTTAATCCTTCCCTCCACCTGCATTCAGCCTGCAACTGCACTCTTGTTTCACTGACCGTGGCCCATTTAACCGGGCTGCACTTTCTTCAACCACACATGGACTTTTTGTAACCTCAGAGGACAACTGGAGTCAATTGTAACAGTACAGGTACTATCAAAAAATGTCAACCAGAACATAGGATGAAGGACAGAGAGAAACTATTTTCAGCAACATTAGAGGTTTTTTTAGAAGAAAATAATAAAAACATAATGAAGGACCTAGCGGTAGCGTAGAAGAATCAAAACGTCTAGATAAACCACAGGAGAGTGATCATGGATTTTAGACGTGAGAGTATAAAACTAATAACAGAGTCAAAACACCAACCAAGATAATGATCAGGAGATAGCAGTGGTCCAAAATTGTCAAGGTTAGTCACTGGGAAACCAAGTGAGAACACCAAATCCAGGGTGTGACCCTTCTGGTGTGTGGGTCCCGAAACAAAACGGTAAATGGTAAAAATAAATAATAGGGCCCATGAGACCTAAAAATGCTTTAACCAGATGTTTTAGGATGGCAGCAGGACATGAATAATTAAAATCACCCAAGATCAGAAAACGGCCAGAAGTTTAGAAAATTCTTGCAAAGAAGTCCATAGCAAGGGAACAAATATGTTGTTCATGGTTGCTTGGGCTGGACACATGGCTACAAAGATCTTGCAATATAAAAGGAATGCATCTTCAATCGACAACTTCCAATCTTTTCTGGGGCCATAGCATACAACTGTTTATTAAACCGGATGGCCTCCATCCAAACAAACTTGTGCTAGAGTCCTTAAGGACAATATCTACTTTTCCCTCTGTCATCCTTCAGCAGAGTGTGTCAATCCATTCAGCACACACACACCCAGGTCCGAGTCATCATGTGGTTGACATATCCCACGAGGACACTGATAACACCATGCAGCCACAAACAAGCACGTTGATGGACACTATCCCAGCTGAGAGGCCTG
The DNA here is from genome assembly GCF_018340385.1 of Cyprinus carpio. Classification (NCBI taxonomy): domain Eukaryota; kingdom Metazoa; phylum Chordata; class Actinopteri; order Cypriniformes; family Cyprinidae; genus Cyprinus; species Cyprinus carpio. Next base: position 838,737 of record NC_056599.1, read on the forward strand.
CCCACAGAGCTCCCGCACAGACAGCACTGTGATGTTTCTTTTTTATCAAAACAGCTACAAGTCTCAGCACCCAAGGACGACTTTCTGGGAAAACAGCCAGAGAAGCCCAGGAAAACATATCACAGTCACCGGAAACACCAGAGACACAGCCCCGCTCACCAATGCCACACTATCCGTATGTCCAGCATCTCCACTTCTGGTGCTTCTCACAGAAAATGAAGGAGAATTGAGTGTTGCTGGGACTAAACTCTCCCAACTCATTTCGCCTCCAAGCCTGTGAAATAACGTATCAAAAAAACAACCAAAAAAACGACGGGGCCCCCAACCAACTACAGAAAAAGCCTTGGGCCCTGCTCCTGTGGAGAGCTCTCCGACTACTGCCACCAACGCCAAGGCCCAAAGCCTCCATCTGCTGTAGGTGAACCAGAAAAACTAATAGCAGCTCTCAGTGATAGTAGATGCCCCATGGAACCCAGTGTGCCTGTAGCTTTCTCTTATTTCAGTTTTATCACTACGGATAAGAAAGTCTAAGGACGCTATTTCAAGGGGGAGCCGACGGAAGAGGCAAAACTCATATAATGTGCACTGTGCAGCCTATTATGCATCAAACTAAGATTGATTGTAAAGACACAAAGCACACTGCCATTGTCAAGCATAGCCTTTTTAAACAATATTCGCTCACTAATCAAAAATAAATCATTTCTAATCAATCATGACTTTAAACCACAAACAATCTGGATTTCATCTTTTCTAACAAGAGTAGAAACATGGCTAGAAGACAGCATGCAGTGCAACAGTACTCAATGAAGCTGCCCCTCCTAACTTTACTTTCATGAGAATGTCTGCAGGACTGTTAGGAGAGGGTGGAGGTGTAGCCTGCGCTCTGATTTAAAGGATGTCTATCATTACGTGTTGTAACAAGCAAAGTGTCAATTGGTTCAGTACTTGTCTTTTTGAAATCTCTGAGGGATTGTGCCTGAAAGATTGCTGCCCACGCATCCTGTTTATCATTATTTACAGGCGGCCTCCAAAATTACTCTCCAGCCTTTATTTGAAAGGGGTCACAGAAATGTTATCAATGATTTCCTCAGAGGTTGACTGTTTTGCTATTGCAGGGGATTTTAATTTCACATTACAGGATCCTTCTCCAAAAAGTAGCATATTGTATAAAAGGTTCAGTATTTTCCATAATGTAATGATAAAAATTAAACTTTCATTGTTTTAATAGATTCATTGCCATTCATGAAAACCCAAAATTCCTATCTCAAAAATTCAGCATATCATTAAGAGGTTTTTCTTTTCCTAAACGAGCTATTAACCTAAATCAATCTGAAACTAACTAAGTAACTCTACACACCTGCAAAAGATTTCCTGAGGCTTTTAAAAACTCCCAGCCTGGGTTCATTACTCAAAACGGCAATTAATGGGTAAGACTGCCGACCTGACTGCTGTCCAGAAAGGCCCATGCAGTGACACCCTCAAGACGAGAAGTTTAAGACACAGAAAGAAATTTTCTTGAACGAATAGGCTGTTCCCAGAGTGCTGTATCAAAGGCACCTACAGTGGGAGAAGTCTGTGGGGAAGGAAAAAAAAGGTGTGGGCAAAAACCCCGCTGCCAATCAACGAGAAGAGGTGACCGGACCCTGAGAAAGATTTGTGGAGACGGACGCCAGATTCCAGCCTTGGGGGACCTGCTGAAGAGTGGACTGAGTCTGGAGTAGAAACATCCAGAGCCAACCGATGCACCAGCGTGTGCTTTTGAACCGAGATGAAACCGGCGGCAGAAAGCGCCTGACCTGGGCTACAGAGAAGCAGCACTGGACTGTTTGCTCAGTGGTCCCCAAAGTACTTTTTTCCGGATTGAAAGCGCAACTTTTGCATGATCATTCTACGAGAAATCAACGGTGGATGAGCGCACAGAGAAAGTGTGAGATTCACGTAGCAGGACATTCCTATCAGAGACAGAGACCATGAACCGGCCAAAGAACAAACATAGACGAAAAGGAAATGCCCAAAAATGCATGAAGTCCCGTACTGTTCATACCCCCACAGTCAGTAGATGGTACTGGCGGGTTGCACATGTCAGCATGCTGGTGTTGTCAACTGTGTTTATCAAGGGCAGGGTCAATGCAGCTAGCTAAGGAGAATTTCTGAAGCACTTCATTGCTCTAACATCTGCTGAAAAGCTTTATGGAGATGAAGGATTTTAGTTTTTTTTTCAAGCGACAGACCTAGGACTGCTCACAGTGCCAAACACCGATGGTGTAAACTTGGTTTAACTGCCCCTGTGTCATTACTGTGCTCAATTGGCCCTGCCAACGCCTCTGACCGGAACCCATAGAGAATCTGTGGGATCTGTGAAGCGAAAGAGAGTAAGTTGAGGAGACGCAAGACCAATCAACTCTGGATTGAGACGCAAGGCGAGCTAGCGGAAGGCATCCTCGGGGCCTCCATAACACCTCAGCAGTGCCACAGGCTGATTGCCTCCAATTGCCACGCCGCATTGGGAAGGGCAGTCAATTTCTGCAAAAGGTATTGCATGACCAAGTATTGAGTGCGATAAACTGAAGATAATATATTGGATGGATTGACTTTTGTGCATTACAAAACCAACTTATCATTTTATTTAGGTCGGATGAAATATGCAAAATTTGTGAGGATAGGAAATTTTCGGGTTTTTCAATGAGCTGTGATGCCATAACATCATCAAGGTATCTAAAAAGAATATAACAGACATGCAATATTTCAGTTGGTGTGCACTGGAATCAACATCGATATGAAATGTTTAAACTTTCTATAGTCATGTACATTATGGAAAATAATGAACTTTTATCAAACAAGAGTAATAGCCCACTTTTTTGAGAAGGACCTGGATAGAACTGCAGCATAACACAACCGGCAAAACGAAATGATAACTGTTATACATAAACACTTTTGACCTGATTCAGCATGTGTATGGACCCAGCCCACAAAGGTGGACACACTCTAAGAGAATTTTAAAATTTAATCCATTGTATATGTAGAGGGACACCCGTGACTATCTGATCACTTCTGTCAGTTTCTTTGATATATTGATCTCTGCATACCACTTCATCTAGATCTGTCCTCGGTCAGACGGAGATGCAATAAACCGATGAAACACTCGATGTGCTGTTTTATGGAGGCTATACTTTAACACCCAAGATTTCTGCAGACGCTTTTGATATTCTCCCATGCTTCCTTTAACTCAAGACGTTAAGAGATCATGTATTGATTGATATTGCGCCAATATATAGTCAGTAAGAAGACAAAACAGCCAGAAGATCCGTATGAACTGCGTGTTTGATCTATCTCCAAAAACTATGAAAAGCCGCTCGGAGTGTGGCGGAAGACAAACCTTGAAACATTCAATTTAGCAGCTATAAACTAATAATATCATATATAAACTTATTTTTCTATAAGCGCCTTAAATTTACATCTTAAAGGCTGTGTTACCAAGGCAATACAGAAAAAAAAAATCAATTGAGATTGACAAGCAGAGAAACTATCACCTATATGCTAACGGACAAACAAAATATGTTTTAAGAGAAGCATTTAAACAATACTAAGGGATTCAGCAGGTCACTGTCAGTAGGGAGAAGTTCCAGAGCGAGTTTAGGTTTGCCAAGAGAGAGAAGCCCCGGTCCCCCCATTAGAGCGTATAACGCGTTACAGGGAATAGTTAAAAAGCCAGAATCCGATGAGCGAAGATTACGCCTTGGGGTGTAGACAGTTAAAAGTTCAGTCAGATATTCTGGAGCTAAACCATGCAGGGCCTTGTAGGTAAGCATAATAATTTTAAAATCAACGCGAAACCTGACCGGAAGCCAGTGCAAGCACTCCAAGACTGGAGAGATGTGCTCACTTGTCCTGGAACTTGTGAGGATTCTGGCAGCTGCGTTTTGAACATACTGCAATTTGTTTAGAGTAGATTTCGAGACCCCCCACAAGCAAAGCATAAAGACAGCCTTCATGCCTTTAATGTGAAACTAGCCACAGCTAGACAGAATTTCTTCTCAAACCTTATAAACAGTTACTTAAACAACACTCGTACTCTTTTTGCCACTGTTGAGAGACTGACAACCCCCCCCCCCCCCCCCCCCCCAAGCAGGATTTCCAGGGAAATGCTCTCAGGGACAGCAATGCAATGAGTTTCTCCTTACTTTTCTGAGAAGAATAATCACTATCAGGAAGGAGATAGCTCATCCCAAGTCATGCAGAGGTTCAGACAGTTGGGCCGCAATAGCAAAAAAGATGCTATGTCCTATTTTGAAACACTTGATAGCAAAATTTTGGAGAAAAGCTGCAGCAACCTAAAATTCGTCAACCACTTCCCACAATCTTATTTTCAAAAGTGTGCTTACGGTTAGAAGCAGGTATCTGGGACCTTTCCCAACTCCCTGAAAACTGCACTTGTTAAGCCCCCTCCTGAAAAAGCAGCAATCTTGATAACACCATTTTGAGTAATTATAGACCAATATCTAATCTTCCTGTTTATAGACAAAATTATAGAAAAGGTAGTTTTTAATTCAGCTGAACAAATACTTAAACTCAAATGGATACCTGGACAATTTTCAATCTGGTTTCCCGACCGCATAACACGCACACGAGAACAGCACTCATTAAAATAATAAATGAATATTCGCTTAAATTCTGACTCTGGCAAAATATCAGTGCTGGTATTGCTAGAGCTCAGTGCTGCGTTTGACACTGTTTGATCATAACATACTATAGAGAGGACTGGAAAAAAACTGGGTCGGGCTTTCTGGGGATGGTACTCAAATGGTTCAAGGTCATACTTAGAAAGGGAGAGGCTATTATATGAGTCAGGAGGAGGAGGCATAAGTCTAATTGGACATCCATGACATGTGGAGTCGCCACAAGGCTCAATTCTTGCACCGCTCTGTTTAGCCTGTATAGCTCCCACTAAGTCAAATAATGAGAAAGAACACAAATTGCCTATCACAGCTATGCTGACTGATACACAAGATTTACCTAGCCTTATCGCCAAATGACTACAGCCCCACTGACCTCCCTCTGCAACTGTATTCATGAAATTAATAGTTGGTTGTGGCCAGCAACCTTCTTCAGTTAACAAGGAAAAAAAACTGAAGTCATTGCTTTTGGAAACAAAGATAAGTTTTCAAGGTGAATGCATACCTTGACTACTCAGGGGTCAAACAACTAAAAATCAAGTCAGGAATCTTGGTGTGATCTGGAGACAGACCTTAGTTTTCAGTCGGTCATGTCAAAGCAGTAACTAAATCAGCCTACTATCATCTTAAAAAAACATTGCAAGAATTAGATGTTTTGTTTCCAGTCAAGACTTGGAGAAAACTGTTCATGCCTTTTATCACCAGCAGGGTAGGACATATTGTAATGGTCTCCTCACCGGCCTTCCCAAGAAGGACATTAGACAGCTGCAGCTCATCCAGAACGCTGCTGCCAGAATTTTGACTAGAACCAGAAAATCGAGCATATCACACCAGTCCTCAGGTCCTTACACTGGCTTTTCCAGTTCACATTTAGGATTGATTTTAACCTTTAGCGCGGTACGATCACACGGTGTGATCAGTCTTGGCTGGTCCCTGAAGCGTACGATCACACCGGTGTGTGTGATTAGAACTTTCAGTGCGTCACGTCATCAACTGCTAAATTTAAATCCGCTTTCGCGCTTTGGCTGGGGCAGAGCAGATCGGATGCGCTAAGCGCTGGACATATTATCACAAATATTCAGTGTTTTCAACCATATAATGGTTATTTTAGGTTTCAGATATTTTAAAAACACATAAGTACTTGCAAAAACCATACATTTACAGTTTGTAAAAATACACGCTGATGTCTGATGGAAACGGCAATGAATGACCCTAACAAAATAATTTGACTACATGTTTTTATTGATATCATATACAGATTGTGTAGGTAACTATAAAGTTTACTCTGCCCTTCTCCGAGTTTACCGGAGAGGACCTACTTTAATGTGTTTCGGGAGGAAAAAGGATGAATTTGCGTGTTGTAAATCCCACAGCTCGGATTCAGCGCGAACTAACATGGCGGCGCCCATCACCCGGTATAGATTAAACTAACACGGTCCGATATAAAAGTGTGTTTAAACTACCAAATATATTTACTTGCATATATTTTAGAATCGGAATATCAGATAAACCTAATATAGTGAGCATGGTTTGTGAATATTTTGAATATAAAACAGGAAAAAAAAAATCACGACCCTAAAAGCGATCCATGTGTCATACAGATCTATTTTGGCTTTGGTGTTGTGTCACATGACAAGCATGACGCCGTCGCCATGGAAACAGTAAGGCGGCACACTCTAAATAACGGTCGCCTGAAAAAAAGACTCACGCCGGGGGGTCTCAGCTTGAATATTTTAAACTCACGTGCGAAAGGGTTTTAAAGTACTTTTACTCGTTTATAAATTCATTCAATGATCTAGGACCAAAATATATTGCAGATATGTTCACTGAATATAAACCTAACAGACCACTCAGATCATTAGGATCGAGTCAGTTAGAAATACCAAAGATTCAGACAAAACAAGGGGAGTCTGCCTTTAGTTACTATGCCGCCCGCAGTTGGAATCAGCTTCCAGAAGAGATCAGATGTGCTAAAACATTAGTCACATTTAAATCTAGACTCCAAAACTCATGTTTAACTGTGCATTTATTGAATGAGCACTGTGGGATGTCCGAAACTGATTGCACTGTATTTTACATATTCACTGTATTTTTGTGTAAAATCATTTTTCTATTTTTAAATGTTTTAAATCATTTGAAATAAGTCAATTTTTAAATCATTTTCAAAGTTTTAAAAAGTGCTTGTTTTATTTATTTATTTTATTATTTTTCTTCATGATTATTTTACTTTCTTTTATGTAAAGCACTTTGAATTACCATTGTGTACGAAAATGTGCTATATATATAAACTTGCCTTGCCTTGCCTTATTAAAATTAGGTGGTCTGTATACAAGGGCACAGAGCAAGGAGGTAGGGAGGATCAACCTTTAATAGCTGCTGCACCTCAAATGTTTGAAAGTTTTCATTAGGTAGAAGAATGCACTTAATGGAGTTTCTTGGAAATGGTTGCTAATCCACCTCCAACGACCAACGGATCTTGGAGAATTAAAAAATAGGCAGTCTGGAGGAGCAAGTTCTTTAAGAGTTGAATAATCACCAGGGCTGAGTCAGGTCTCTGTTACAAATAAAAAATCCAATTCATGTGAAAAAGTCATTCCAATTCATTAAAAAGTCATTCAAAATAAAAGATTTGTTAGACAGAGATCTAGCATTTTATTAATGCAAATTTGATCAGGCAGTCCGAGATCCCAGACGATTCTGACATGTGATAGATGGTGAACATTTCAGAGGTTTTAGGTTACAGAAAAATTGCTGCGAGAGACCACAAGAGGAAAACCAAAAAGAGGGTATGAAGTTGTCAGCAGAGGTGTGCGAGAAATTGATAGTTCGATGTGAGCCTCGAAGAATATAGGGTGGACGACAAGTAATCCCCATTGCAACAAAAGTATAGTAAATTCCAGCTTGTAAAAGTGATGGAAGGTTCAAATGATGAAGTTCCTCAGATGAGTAGCACAGAGTCATTGTAGAAAGTGTATAATGACGAAAAAACGGGGTACAAGAAAGACTGACATGCTGTGCACTATAGAAAAGCCATAAAAATTCTTCGACCAACAGGGGAAAAAAAAACATTCAGCCAAAAACAGTGCGTTATTTCCTTCTGCCTCATCTCCCACATGACTATGTTATAAAACATGTTAGCCTGAGCACCACACCACAACCCAGAAAACTTATTGGGTAGGAAAAGAAAAAAATTAAAAAGAAATGTCCCAGACACATTCACATAATACTGTAATGCTTCACATAATAATGTACATGTGCAAAGCGAAACATTGTAAGTCAAGCAGCAGGCAGGGAAACAGTGCAAGATGATTTGTAGTGCACAAGCATGTAAACTCATATTTGAGTCTTTTGTGGGATTATGTACACGCAGTGTGTGCGAAAAGTGTCTAGTGTGCCATAGAGGAGAATTGCACAAAAAAATAATGTTTCAGACCGTTTTTCTGTGATGTGGTAGGGTTGGGGGGATGTTTGTGGTTTTGGTTTGGTGGGTTGGTGAGTTTTTATGGAGGTAGAGGGTTTGTATGGTTTTTTAGAGGAGGGCTGGGTGATTTGAGTTCAGGGCTCTCACATCCTGGGGGAAAAAGCTGTTGAGCAGTCTGACGAAGCGGGCTCTGATGCTCCTGTACCATCTTCCTGATGGTAGGAGCTGGAAGAGACTGTGGGAGGAATGGGTGGGGTCCTTCACAATACTGTTGGTTTTTGCTGAAAGCATTGTGTAAGGAAAAAATGTCCAGGATGGGAGGGGAGAGGGGCACCGATGATCTTTCCAGCTGTGTTCACTGTCCGCTGGAGGGTCTTGCGGTCTGCTGCACTACAGTTCCCATACCAGACAGTGATGCAGCTGGTCAGCACGCTCTCTATGGTTCCTCTGTAGAATGTGGTGAGGATGGGTGGTGGGAGACTTGCTCTTTTCAGCCGGCGGAGGAGAAAGTGTATGCACTGTTGTGCCTTCTTGAAGAGTGACATGGTGTTGGTGGTCCAGGTGAGATCCTCTGTGATGTGCACTCCCAGGAATTTAGTGCTGCTGACTCTCTCCACAGTCGAGCTGTCGATGGTCAGTGGGGGGGGTGGTCAACGGAGTTTCTCCTGAAGTCCATCACAACCTCCTTTGTCTTCTCCACATTTAGGGACAGGTTGTTAGTGCCACACCATTGAGCCAGCTGTGCCACTTCCTCTCTGTAGTGCATTTCATCCTGTTGCTGATGAGACCTACCACAGTTGTGTCATCCACAAAACTTGATGATGTGGTTGGAGCTGAACTTGGCAGTGCAGTCATGGGTCAGCAGTGTGAAGAGCAGTGGGCTGAGCACACAGCCTTGTGGGGCACCTGTGTTCAGTGTGGTAGTGCTCGAGGTGTTGTGGCCGACACGGACTGACTGAGGTCTTCCAGTTAGAAAGTCCAGGATCCAATTACAGAGGGAATTGTTAAGGCCCAGTAGGTTTAGTTTATTAATGAACTGTTGTGGGGTTATTGTGTTGAATGCTGCGCTGAAGTCGTTGAACAGCCATTCTGACATAGGAGTCTTTATTTTCTAGGTGGGTATAAGCCAGGTGGAAGGTGAAAGAAATTGCATCGTCTGTAGAGTTGTTTGGACGGTATGCCAACTGGAGCGGATCAAATGTGTTGGGGAGGCTGGTTTTGATGTTGTGCATGACTAACCTCTCAAAGCACTTCATTATAATTGGAGTCAGTGTTATGGGACGGTAGTCATTTAGACAGGACACAGGTGATTTTTTGGTACCAGTACGATGGTTGTGGATTTGAGGACATGTGGGAGATGACTACCTGGTTCAGCGAGGTGTTGAAGATATCTGTTAGGACATCTGTGTGCAGCTGTGCAGCACAGTCTTTCAGTACACGTCCAGGTATGTCATCAGGACCCGCAGCCTTGCGTGGGTTAATCCTAGATATGGCCTTCCTTACATCGGCTGGAGACAGACAGAGCACTGGTGGTTGGGAGATAGGTGCAAATTTTGTGCAGGTGTGTCATTCTGCATTTCAAACCGTGAATAAAAGTAGTTGAGTGCATCCGGGAGGGATGTGTCATCATCACAGCTCTGTGACGGGGGCTTATAGTCTGTGATGGTCTGAATGGCTTGCCACAGGCTCCTAGTGTCTCAGCTGTCTGTGAAGTGATTGTTGATTTTTTTGAGCATATGACCGTTTTGCATTTTGATGCCACAGGACAGATTGGCTCTTGCTGTGTTTTGCGAGCTGCTTTATCTCCTGATCTGAATGCTTCATCTCTGGTCTTTAACAGCCCACGGACCTCTGCTGTCATCCTCTGCTTCTGGTTTTGCACATGTGTACTCCTGTAGGTCCGTGAGGTTTTTGTAGGTGGCTGCCTCTTTAAAAATGTTCCAGTCTGTGCACCTGAAAGCAGTCCTGTAGTTTTGAGGTAGCATCATCTGGCCAAAACTGTGATGAGTTTTTGAACCAGTTTGGCGAGTTTCAGAAGTGGTCTGTATGCTGGAATTAGCATAACAGAGATGTGTCAGAGTACCCGAGGTGGGGGCCTTGTACGTGTTCTTTTCTGTTGTGTAAAACGAAGTCCAGTGTGTTTTTTTTCAACTTGTTGCAAAGTTCACATGTTGGTAGAACTTTGGCAAAACTGTTTTTAAGTTTGCGTGGTTTTGAAGTCACCGGCTATTATGAAAAAGCCGTCAGGGGTTATTTGTTTGTTGTTCACTGATGGCGCTGTACAGATCATGAAGCGCGTCCTTCGCGTTAGCACACAGGGGGGATGTAAACTGCAACAATAACAATGGCCCGTGATCTCCCGCGGCAGATTGAACGGTCGACACTTCATAAACATAAACTCCACCAGCGATGAACAGTGTTTTGGTCACTACCACAGCATTATTACACCACTCTTTGTTGATGTACACACATAAAAACCACCCCCGCGAGCCTTACCACCCTACGAAAAAGAAGTTTATTCAAGTGTGCTATTAGTATACTTCTTTTCAACTAAAAAAATAGGAAAGTATGCTTTTTAGTTTACTTTTTATGTACTTCTCAGAAATGGGGCTTTATGTACTTCTCAGAAATATACTTAAAATGACATTTAAGTATACTTGACTTATACTTACAAAAAAGTCTAAATATACTTGAACTTTACTTAAGTATACTTAATAAAAATAAACTTGAAGTATACTACTTTTTTGGTAAGGGCAGACAGTTACTTGTCTCTATCTGCTCGATAGCAGGCAAGTCCATGTAGATGAATAGCAGAATCTGAGAAGTTCTCGTGTTGTTTTCAGTGAAAACAAACACACAGCAATCCCTTGTCTCATGCTGTGTAGAACGACTGAGTTGAATTAAGTCCAGCTTATTTTCCAGAGAGCGAACGTTTGAGAGCATGAGTGATAGCCTAGCTCGTGTGCCTCCACACTTGCCGCACTTCTGTCCCCTCTCACATCGCCGGCGTCGCCGTTTTTTTTGCAGGTAGCATCAGTAGGCAAGGCGGGGTCTCGGGGTTCGGCTTCAGCAGCAGACAGAGGCCTCTTAGCTTCTCAGTAGTCTCCGGTGAAAGTTGTTGTTTGTACACACTGTCAATATCCAAAAGGCTCTGACGATCATAGATGTGTTTCCGAGTGTTTATCTGATGGTTCTGCGATATGGTCAGACTGTTCGAAGATGAGGAAATGAGACTTACAGACATAAAAACACAGTTTTTGGGAGTAGCTGCTGGGTCTGACCGTAACGCCATCTTGGATCGAAGAGATTACTTGGAGATTTCTGAGGTCAGTCTGTGTCAACTGTGGGGTAGCTTTGCAATTTAATAACTGCAAGGGCTCTATAATATATTTTCCAAGTGAGGGCTCACATGGTAAGCTATTTAGGAGTCGGAGTACATTGCTTAAAGTTCTCCGGCACCATGCCGGATCTCCAGCATGCGGCGTTTGGCTGCAAAAAAAAAAAAGTCATCCTACATTAGAAAACACTTGTTGATATCACGTTCGAGTTCATGAGTTCGCCTACATATGAATTAGAGGAACACAGCTTTCACTCTCAACCAAACTAACATTTCTAGCCAATCAGGAGTTTTTGCTCTTATAATCACAAGACGCGCATTAGCTGATGAATGGAAAAGAGCCTAGGTCTCAAGCGCAACACATTGAAAAAGCTGCCAGGCACAATGGTCAAAGTCAAAGAGTTCCATCTAGCTTCATATTTACATAGAAAAGCTATTAAAAAGCAGCGGAGCTTTGTAAACAGCTCAGAGTAATAATGTTATAAGAACGATATGATTGCCAGAACAAATTTACCAGGATTTCTGAAAAGGTCCCTGTTCACACATAATCTCTTAATGGTAAATTCCCGGTAATTTACCAGTAAAAGACTGTATGTGAAAGGGGTTAAACTTAAATCATTTTTATGCCAACACAGAAGAATACAGAAAGGGGCTAAGCGTAAAATCATTAACCTATGCCAACACAGGAGAATACATCAACATATTTCTAAAATATGCAATTTATTTTACATCGCAATTTAAAAATAAAAGTTTCTGACTTTGCATGTGGCCAGATATTAAAATTAAATGGATTTAAACGTCTTGAATCACATGAAACATCACCAGTCTGTTGTGCACACCGCCACGCGAAATGAGTTCACGCACACTCAAAGCGAACTTCCGCCAACACAGCGATGACGTCATATTTGGCGCACGCAGCCCCAAGCGAACTTGCGGGATGGTCGAGTATATTAATAAATCTTCAGTCAGTATTGAGTCTTCTGAGGATAGGTCATTAGAAACTCTTAAAAGAGATATTTGTATTACAGGAAGGCAACTTTATAATATACAAAACAGTATTAGAAAAAGTAAATGGTTATATAGTTTCAGTAGAGAACATCAGATTATTTAAGCAAGATTAAGAATGGGACATACAACATTTAATTTGACTCTTTATATAATAGGTAAACATATACAGGAAACGTGCCAAGTAAAGGAAAAGTAGAACATGTGTTATTAATTAGGTATGAGCAGGAAAGGAATGAATTAATAAGAGAACTCTACAGCATGGGATGCAAATAATTTGAAATAAGAAATTTATTAAATACAAATCAAGGATCAGGTAAAATTATAAAAGCTGTTTTAAAATACATTACAAATAGTGACTTGAAGAACTGGATATAGATTTTAACACACTTAGACTGAAATCACTTCACACTCCAGCACAGGAGGTGGCGATATGCACCTAAAAGCTGGTATGCAAGGCGCCAATAAACTCACAGAAGAAGAAGAGGTGAGCAGGTTATGGTATTTCACATATTTACACAATTGTAAAATACACCTTGCACTGTTTATGCACCAATATACGAGGTCGTTTCTGCCTTGTTTTAATCATGCACAGCGCTATTTCTGCGTTAATTCAGACATGAGAGATTTCGTGTTTTTGTATGTTTGTGTTAATGACTGTTTCGATGTTTGGAGTGATAAGTTAGTGTTAAGCTGTTAGTGACTGTCTCGTGATCTTTGAGGGGAGTGAACACAAACCGATATCAAGTTTTGCTGATGCGACTTTATTTGTAATGCTATTTCTCTTTGTCTTTAATCTTTGTCACATCAAATTTGTTATAGTCGCTTTAATACACATTACTTACAAACACTGATAAATACATCATATTGAGCCTATGTAATGAGCCACGTGGGACATTTTAAATCTTTACATGGATATAAACATATTTTTAATATAATATAAATCTGTTCATGTATAGATTTAAAATGTCCCATGTGGTTATGAAATGCATATAATGTATTAATTACCACATGAGATTGCAGTGTTACTGAATGAGCATTTTAAAAGAATGTGTCTTTGTATCGATGCCATTTCTTTTAATATAAGTTAGTACTATAATGATCTACAAAAAGGCAATACTTTTTGTTTGTATTTCTGTATGTAGGCTATTGTCTCTTCAAATATAGAATTTAGAGGAAGCCCCCTTCACTTGCATAAATACTTCAATGTTTAAATATATATATATATATATATATATAGATATATATATATATATATATATATATATATATATATATATATATATATATATAACTAAAGTAACTGACTATATAACATTATTTATTTTTTGGCTTTATTTATTGTTGATTTTGGCAAATCTGCTTCTTTCACTTAGACATTCATGTTACACATTCAGCAATAAATGCTAAAGTGAAGACAAGCATCAAGTCATCAGGAAGAGCTGAAATCTGCAAAGACTGAGTTTATTAAAGAGGACAGAGAGAAGATGAGAGATCCAGAACCCTGCAGAATCAAACACACTGAAGATACTCGAGAACTAACAGGTTGGCGTTTATTCTTCATTCTTCATTAACGAGGCTGATGGTTATAAAGTTTCAGGCAGTTTTAGATCTGGATTTATTGTAATTAGAACAAAACTTTAGAGCTGTTGAATAATCTTGCTGAAGCTGCAAACAATAGGGGACACTTATATCTCGCAAGAATCGCTGTTTTTATATGCAGTAATATTAGGACATTTTTCTATGATGCATTTGTGTTACTACAGAGCGCTCAACAGAAAATCCCTGTTTAAGTGTGATGAAAGACCAGAGAACTAAACAATCAAACCTCTGCTTACACTTCAGGCCTGTGGCTGTGATATTAAGCTAATTTTATTGTCAATTTTGATATCAGATAAAACTATTAAAAACTACAGCAATGCACATTTGTTTTTCCCTAAAACCCCAAATTAACAACATAATCAGCACAATCCGTGATTGTTGTAAAATGCAGTCTTTACTGTTGCTAAATTGCGGGACATGAAAAAAAGTTGAAAGCACAATAATCCACATGAAAGACGCTGTTCCCCAGGCTGAATTGTGCCTGTGGGGTCCAAAACGGACAAGCAAATTACACTTTGGGCTTCGGGTGTGCGTCCAAATGATCAAATACACAAAAATATGTTAAAAGTGTCCAACAGTACTCACTAAAACACAGTTTATGACTTAAGTGAACATAAACACCTGGGAGAAAATCTGATGTGTGTTAATATATGCAGTCACCTTCTGAAGATTGGGTGAGCAATGTTAATCAAACAACAAAATCACTCACAGCTCCTAATCTAATAAACATTAGCTTTAATAAGCATTCATCTATCAAATTATACAGTGCAAGCTATGCAGTGTTGTTTGACATTTAGTTATTAGATTTCTTTTGTAGGCTGTGTTACTTACAAGAACAGTAGGGATGTGACGAGATCTCATGGCACGAGATCTCACGAGATCCTATGTGTCTCAAAACATTTTGCAGTGTTTACATTAGAGCTGCACTATTAATCGTTAAAAATTGCGATCTTGATTCAAACACCCACGTGATCTTATTCCTGAATGACAATGATACAGGTATGTCTATTACAACTGTTTCACATCGCGAGTGTCAGTGGAGCGTCAGAAGCAGGTTTTGTCACTGCCCATATTAATGAATCAGAGGGTTGGCCATCATCACGCTTTCAATGTGAATGCTGTCATTCACTGATATGAGCAGCGACAAAACACGTGCTGCTCATGCTCCAATGATGCTTACGATTTGAAACAGGTGTCAGAGACATTCAAATCTGCATTCATGTGTATATATATATATATATATATATATATATATATATATATATATATATATATATATATATATATATATATAGATAGATAGATAGATAGATATAAATACAGTGGGTACGAAAAAAGTATTCAGACCCCCTTAAATTTTTCAATCTTTGTTATATTGCAGCCATTTGCTAAAATCATTTAAGTTCATTTTTTTCCTCATTAATGTACACACAGCACCCCATATTGACAGAAAAACACAGAATTGTTGACATTTTTTGCAGATTTATTAAAAAAGAAAAACTGAAATATCACATGGTCCTAAGTATTCAGACCCTTTGCTGTGACACTCATATAATTAACTCAGGTGCTGTTGATTTCTTCTGATCATCCTTGAGCTGGTTCTACACCTTCATTTGAGTCCAGCTGTGTTTGATTATACTGATTGGACTTGATAAGGAAAGCCACACACCTGTCTATGTAAGACCTTACAGCTCACAGTGCATGTCAGAGCAAATGAGAATCATGAGGTCAAAGGAACTGCCTGAAGAGCTCAGAGACAGAAATGTGGCAAGGCACAGATCTGGCCAAGGTTACAAAAAAATTTCTGCTGCACTAAAGGTTCCTAAGAGCACAGTGGCCTCCATAATCCTTAAATGGAAGACGTTTGGGATGACCAGAACCCTTTCTAGAGCTGGCTGTCCGTCCAAACTGAGCTATCGGGGGAGAAGTGCCTTGGTGAGACAGGTAAAGAAGAACCCAAAGATCACTGTGGCTGAGCTCCAGAGATGCAGTCGGGAGATGGGAGAAAGTTGTAGAAAGTCAACCATCACTGCAGCCCTCCACCAGTCGGGGCTTTATGGCAGAGTGGCCCGACGGAAGCCTCTCTTCAGTGCAAGACACATGAAAAAACACCTAAAGGACTCCAAGATGGTGAGAAATAAGATTGTCTGGTCTGATGAGACCAAGATAGAACTTTTTGGCCTTAATTCTAAGCGGTATGTGTGGAGAAAACCAGGCACTGCTCATCACCTGTCCAATACAGTGAAGCATGGTGGTGGCAGCATCATGCTGTGGGGGTGTTTTTCAGCTGCAGGGACAGGACGACTGGTTGCAATCGAGGGAAAGATGAATGCGGCCAAGTACAGGGATATCCTGAACGAAAACCTTCTCCAGAGTGCTCAGGACCTCAGACTGGGCCGAAGGTTCATCTTCCAACAAGACACTGACCCTAAGCACACAGCTCAACTAAAGTAAACACTGATCTCAATCATGGTAGTGAAAAAAACTTGAATGGCCCAGCCAGAGCCCTGACTTAAACCCAATTGAGCATCTCTGGAGAGACCTGAAAATGGCTGTCCACCAACGTTTATTATCCAACCTGACAGAACTGGAGAGGATCTGCAAGGAGGAATGGCAGAGGATCCCCAAATCCAGGTGTGAAAAACTTGCTGCATCTTTCCCAAAAAGACTCATGGGTGTATTAGATCAAAAGGGTGCTTTCTACTTAATACTGAGCAAAGGGTCTGAATACTTAGGACCATGTGATATTTCAGTTTTTCTTTTTTAATAAATGTGCAAAAATGTCAACAATTCTGTGTTTTTTCTGTCAATATGGGGTGCTGTGTGTACATTAATGAGGGGAAAAAATGAACTTAAATGATGTTAGCAAATGGCTGCAATATAACAAAGAGTGAAAAATTTAAGGGGGTCTGAATACTTTCCGTACCCACTATATATATATATATATATATATATATATATATATATATATTAAAGATTTAAGCAATTAACATTTTGTCAGAACCACTAGTAAATTACATTGTTTTGTTTAGTTTCCTTATCTTTTTTTTCTTTTCAGAATCGTGATCTCCAGTTTATTCGAAAAAAATGTGATTCTCAATTTATCCAGAACCGTGCAGCTGTAGTTTACATTTTATTACTGCATATAATTCATTAAAATAGAAGTTTATTTCATTTAGTAAAAGTTGATTTCAAAATGCACCTACATTTTTTGCATTTTGTGTTTTTCAGATAAAAAAAACAATGCAGTTGCAGTTATTTTCCTTATATATTTCATCATTGAAGATTTCTTTAAAAAACTCTAAATATGTTGTCTCGTGTCTCGTCACACCCCTACTGAACAGTAATGTTAATAGACCTACATGAAAAAATGAAAGCACTGGGGTTTTTTTTCTTCATTTGTATCTTTGTTTTATTGTATCTGACAGTTTGATTTACTTTGCTTCTTTGTTTGTGTTCTTATTGTATCTTATGTATATAAAACACTAAAAATGTGTGCACACTGGTGCATTTACAAATTGATGTTTTATATTCATTTCATTAAATGAAATTTATTTTACATTTCAGAATATAAACAAAATGTTATAAATCATTCAATAATTATAATCGAGTTAAAGTGTTCAGTTAATTGAGGTTTTGATTTTAGGTCATATCATCCAGGCCTATTTCCGCTATTATATCATGGTTAATTTTATGTACTTTCACAGATTTAATTTTATTTATTTATTTTTTTTTTTTTTTTATGAGTTACTAAAAAAGAACCATTTTTTAATTTAATTTTAGGGTTAACTGAAGAAAATGAGGAGAATGAAGAATCAAGTGAAGTTGAGAAAAAACATGCTAAAACTGGAGAAAAACCCTCAAGTTGCTCTCAAAACAAAGAGAAAGATTTAAAGAAAATAAGAGCCAAGAAATCTTTCACCTGCACTCAGTGTGGAAAGAGTTTCACACGCAAAACAAGTCTTGAGCGTCACATGAGAGTTCATACTGGAGAGAAACCCTTCACATGTGATCAGTGTGAGAAGAGTTTCACACAATCGGTAAGCCTTAAGCATCACACGAAGATCCACACTAGAGAGAAACCACACAAGTGTTCACACTGTGACAAGAGATTCATTAGGTCAGGAACCCTGAAAATACATGAGAGGATTCACACTGGAGAGAAACCGTACACATGTGATCAGTGCGGGAAGAGTTTCACAATAAAAGGAAACCTTACAGCACATATAAAGGTTCATACTGGAGAGAAACCATTCACTTGTGATCAATGTGGGAAGAGTTTCACAAAATCATCAGCCCTTAAAGAACATATGAACATTCACACTAGAGAGAAACTGTACTCATGTGATCAATGCAGCAAAACATTTTTGTGGGCTTCAGACCTGAAGAATCACCTGAGAGTTCATACAAAGGAGAAACCACATTCATGTTATTTGTGTGGAAAGAGTTTTTCATTTCTGCAAAATTTGAAAGCACATCAGAAAATACATACTGGTGTGAGAGAGTACATGTGCTTTGAGTGTGAAAAGACTTTTAGTTCAGCAAAGTGTTTAAAACGGCATGAGAGGATTCACTCTGGAGAGAAACCTTACAAGTGTTCACACTGTGACAAGAGATTCAGTGATTCAGGAAATCTGAAAACACATGAGAGGATCCACACTGGAGAGAAACCGTATCACTGCACTGAATGTGGGAAGCCTTTCAATCGTTCATCTGCTCTACACAGACATAGAAAAAACAATCACAGTATGTAGATCATCTTCAGATCCAGCACTTTCAGATCTGATGCTGCAATAATTCATCAAGCAATAAAATATCATCTGGATAAATCTGTTCTAACCAGTCGTTAAAAGTGACATGACAAAGAAACATTATCTAAAGTTTTCACAGTGCCTCCCCAAAGAACAATGTCACAAAGTTTTATTCTTGTATGATATTTTGCTTTATGATATAAATTATATTATTGTGTTTTCTTATGAGTTTCATGCGAGTTTTATGAGTTATGAGTTTTGTGTTCAGTTATCTTCTACTGCATGTATCACTTGTACTGTGAGATTCAGATCAACTCAAAAGCTCTATTCAGACGGTAAATATTTCTCCTGACACCTTGAGATTGAAATAAAATGATAATGATGGACTCGTGAAGCAGTAGAAGTTCACATCATTTCTGTGATGTGAAGCTCAAGTATGATGTGCCTGCTCTCTCCAAAGTGTTTTTTTCCCTCCATTTCTGTCTCCGATTGAGTTTTGGTTCCTCGCTACTGTCACCTTTGTCTTGCTTATTTGAGGGACATTTAATTTCTAACTGAACTGAGCTGGAAGATAACATAACTGAATCAAAAATGAACTGACCTACACTGGAAAACTGACTGTTCTCTGTTGTCCTCTTGCATTATCAGCAACAAGTTTTTTTTCCTGTTTAACACTGTAAAGCTGTTTTGACACAATCTGTATTGTATAAAGTGCTATAAATAAAGGTGACTTGACTCGACAATCTGATGATTCACATTGATCTGTAACAGTCTGCAATCGTGAGAGCTCACTAAATGCTTTTGTGCTGAATTATTTTGCAGGGAGGAAGAACTCGCAGCACAGAGAGGAAATTGTGATGATTCCAATATTTTATTTATTTCTTTTTTTAATCTCTCAATCACAGTATCCAGGTGGTGAAGACAAGAAAAAATAAAAAAATACAATTACAGTTGCAATCACCACCTGCACTCTCCTCTACATCTTTGTCACTTGCAGTCAACACAAATCGTGTGTGTTGCCAATGGAGACGAGATGCTGTGGTGGTTCTCTTTCATAGGTTCACTTATGCTGCGATAGTGTTTGCTATGGGAACACCTCCAGTGTGACGTATATCTGAAGCCCTTGTACCATCACACCATTTATTGGGCAGTAGCACCTAGCACCACCCTGAGAATAAATCATGTATATGTTCATATCAGTGTGTTCATCAGATTTCTTCATCTTAAGGAAGTGGATTATCTGTTGCATTTTGTCATGTTCTTAGCTACTTTTTAAGAGTAGTTTTCACTCCTCTCAAGCGGACACAAGCTACAGATAATGCATCGATCTGTGCAACAGGTTTATTTGTGTCGATTGCAAGTGATGTTGCAGGTAGTACATTGCAATTTTGTTTATTTTTTTCATGTCTTCACCACCTGGCTACTTGTTTAAAATGTTTTGAGATTCAGTAAAAAAAAAAAAAAAAAAAAAAAAACTAAATAAAAGTGACGTCACTTGCAGAAGCACAGGTGTCTGAGAGGGCAAGTGCATGTCTGCTGCCAGGCCCCATTGTCCTCTAAAACCACTGGGAATCCGCATTGTCATTACAACATATAGATTTCCAGAAACAACCTTTTCGGCATGATGTGCCATTTTTAATTTTACTTGTAAACCACTGTGCCAACCCTAACTAAACTCAGCTTCATTGTTTGTAGAGAGAGACAATTTACACCCCTCTCTCTCTCTCTCTCTCTCTCTCTCTTTCTCTATCTCTCTCTCTCAAAATGTAGAGAAAAATGTAGTTTGCATCACTGGATAAAGCTGTCAGTCATTTAACATTTATATCGTAAAACGTGTCGTTAAAAGTTGACTAACACTAAATGATTTGCAGCTTCATCTTACATCGCTCTCTTTAAGGTTAAACTGACGCTTTGCGCTCTGTCTGCTTCTGTGAAGAGTAAACCCCACCTACTGTGATTTGATTGGCCATCTCAGTCATTTTGACATTGACGAGCGCTGTTAGACTGCTGAGGCTTTGATCCGAAGCGCCTAGTATGTACAGGTGCTGGTCATATAATTAGAATATCAGCAAAAGTTGATTTATTTCAATAATTTCATTCAAAAAGAGAAACTTGTATATTATATTCATTCATTACACACAGACTGATATATTTCAAATGTTTATTTCTTTTTTTTTTTGATGATTATAACTGACAACTAAGAAAAATCCCAAATTCAGTATCTCAGAAAATTAGAATATTACTTAAGACCAATACAAAAAAAGGATTTTTAGAAATCTTGGCCAACTGAAAAGTATGAGCATGTACAGCACTCAATACTTAGTTGGGGCTCCTTTTGCCTGAATTACTGCAGCAATGCGGCGTGGCATGGAGTCGATCAGTCTGTGGCACTGCTCAGGTGTTATGAGAGCCCAGGTTGCTCTGATAGTGGCCTTCAGCTCTTCTGCATTCTTGGGTCTGGCATATCGCATCTTCCTCTTCACAATACGGTTAAGGTCAGGCGAGTTTGCTGGCCAATTAAGAACAGGGATACCATGGTCCTTAAACCAGGTACTGGTAGCTTTGGCACTGTGTGCAGGTGCCAAGTCGTGTTGGAAAATGAAATCTGCATCTCCATAAAGTTGTTCAGCAGCAGGAAGCCTGAAGTGCTCTAAAACTTCCTGGTTTACGGCTGCGTTGACCTTGGACCTCAGAAAACACAGTGGACCAACACCAGCAGATGACATGGCACACCAAACCATCACTGACTGTGGAAACTTTACACTAGACCTCAAGCAACATGGATTGTGTGCCTCTCCTCTCTTCCTCCAGACTCTGGGACCCTGATTTCCAAAGGAAATGCAAAATTTACTTTCATCAGAGAACATAACTTTGGACCACTCAGCAGCAGTCCAGTCCTTTTTGTCTTTGGCCCAGGCGAGACGCTTCTGATGCTGTCTGTTGTTCAAGAGTGGCTTGACACAAGGAATGTGACAGCTGAAACCCATGTCTTGCATACGTCTGTGCGTAGTGGTTCTTGAAGCACTGACTCCAGCTGCAGTCCACTCTTTGTGAATCTCCCCCACATTTTTGAATGGGTTTTGTTTCACAATCCTCTCCAGGGGGTGCGGTTATCCCTATTGCTTGTACACTTTTTTCTACCACATCTTTTACTTCCCTTCGCCTCCCTATTAATGTGCTTGGACACAGAGCTCTGTGAACAGCCAGCCTCTTTTGCAATGACCTTTTGTGTCTTGCCCTCCTTGTGCAAGGTGTCAGTGGTCGTCTTTTGGGCAACTGTAAAGTCAGCAGTCTTCTCCATGTTTGTGTAGCCTACAGAACTACACTGAGAGACCATTTAAAGGCCTTTGCAGGTGTTTTGAGTTAATTAGCTGATTAGAGTGTGGCACCAGGTGTCTTCAATATTGAACCTTTTCACAATATTCTAATTTTCTGAGATACTGACTTTGGGATTTTCCTTAGTTGTCAGTTATTTAATTTAATTTTAATTGAAATAAACATTTGAAATATATCAGTCTGTGTGTAATGAATGAATATAATATACAAGTTTCACTTTTTGAATGGAATTAGTGAAATAAATCAACTTTTTGATGATGATTCTAATTATATGACCAGCACCTGTACATTGGTAGCGCGCACATCCATAGACTAGCACAAGTTAATTCTCACACTTTAATAGTGTTTATAGCTCCTAACAGGCTGTGTGACTATGACACGTTATTGCCTCAAAATGTACGTCAGTATGCAGTTTTCCCTATTGCTCGCATGCCAGCGATTATAACTCTGCATGCCACTGTTGGCACGCGTGGCGTAGGTTGCTGACCCCTGCTGTACAGTATGAACCCTTCAGAAGTCTGAAGACATATTTAAAAGGATCATATGATGCGTTTTCAATTTCCTTTCTCTTTTGAGTTTTACAAGCTCTTGGTGCATAAAGAAGATCTGTAAAGTTGCAAAGACTAAAGTATCAAATCCAAAGAGATATTCTTTATAAAAGTTAAGAGTCAACCACACCCTCTTAAAATGGCTCGCTCAAACATGCCCCCACATGTCTACATCACGATGTGGGAAGATTTTCATAACGCAGCCCAAACGCAAAGAAGGAAAGAAGGCATAACTTTTATTCTCACCGCTGCCATGTTGTGAAGACACTGTGTTTCATTGTGAAAGTGAAACTACTTTGTTTGGCCTTCCAAAAGAGGATACAACTAGAAATCAGTGGTCAAGTTGTATTTACAACACTGTTCAAGAACAGTTTAACCCAAATATTCAGATGTGTACAGCGCATTTTGCGGAGAATGAGGATCGTTTCCTGGGAGAGCAGCCTACAATGCCGGTGTCTGTTTCTATAAAGTGGGTCAGATCCAACTTTGCAAGGACAGTCTGGCGCTTCTGACTCACAGTCTGTAAGTACGTTTTCATATTTAAATAATTTACCACTGATGATTAAAACGTGAGTTTTGAGCATTGTAGAACGTACAGATCTTCTTTGGGGAAGTCGTGGCCTAGTGGTTAGAGAGGTTGACTCCTAACCCTAAGGTTGTGGGTTCGCGTCTCGGGCCATCATGACTGAGGTGCCTTTGAGCAAGGCACTGAACCCCCAACTGCTCCCCGGGTGCTGCAGCATAAATGGCTGCCCACTGCTCCGTGTGTGTTCACTTCTGTGTGTGTGTACTTTGGACTAACTAAAAAAAATGATACTTGTGCCCTGATACAAGAAACCCATTTAAAACAATGCGATGTGGCACGTTTTTAAAACAAGTATTACAAACTGGCAGCCTCCTCTTGTGCTTGTAATAAAGCTAAGGGGGTGCTTATCTTAGTCGATAGGAGGTTACATTTAACTATTGAACATACCGGGAATGATGATGAGGGTAGATTTGTTTTTATATGCTGTAAAATACATAATGTCAGGTTAGCATCGGTCTCCATTTACTGCCTGAATGAGGCAGACAGTGCATTTTTCACAAATATATTACTTGAGCAGATTGATTGTCCTTTAGTGATGGGTGGTGATTTTAATGCTGTCTTAAATCCTGTACTGGATAAATCTCACCCTGATACTACAGCTAACCCATTCTCTAAGTTATTGAATAAATTTATCACAGAACTTAATGTAATCGATCTTTGGATAATCCTGAATACTACATCTAAGGACTTCACTTTTTGTCTAATTGACATAAGACTTTCTCTAGGATAGATAACATATTTCTCAGTCCATCTCTAATTTCATCTAACTCTTCCATCTCTGTATTATCAATTTTATTGTCTGATCACTCTGCAGTGTTATGTAATGTTTACCTTTCCAACATTAAGACCAAGGCCCCTAGATGGCATTTTAACACATCATTACTAAACAATCAGACATTCATTAATTCGTTCATTCATTAAAAGATCATATAAAGGAGTTTCTCAAAATTAATTTATCTTGTGATGTAGACCCTCAAATATTGTGGGAAACGACAAAGTGTGCAATACGAGGATTCTGTATATCTTTTTCTTCTGCTCTTGCCAAAGTGAAAACCTGCCAATTTACATAATTAGAAAATAAGATTATTACAAAACTTACAAAAACTAAATTTTTCTGACCAACAAGCTACATGATTGTTCTCCTTGAAAGAGAAATATGACTTACTTTCACAATCAAAGGCAGAATTTATTTTACATAGGAAGAGGCAAAAAAATTATTTTGAATCAGAGAGACCTAGCTACATATTGTCCCTCAGGCTGAGGGAATGTGAGTCTAAGGCATACATCAGTGCAATAAAATCTTCAGATGATCAAGTAATCACAAATATTGTGATAATTAACAACATATTTAAAAGGGTCTATGATGCTGCTAAAAAGAACATTATTTTGTGTATTTGGTGTAATGTGTTTATGTGGTTTAAGGTTAAAAAAAACACATTAGTTTCCATATAATGTACATTATAGTTTCTCCTCTATGCCCCGCCTTCTGAAATGCGTCGATTTTTACAAGGCTCATCATTCTGAAAAGCGAGGTGTTCTCTGATTGGCCAACTATTCAGTGCATTGTGATTGGCCGAATTCCTCAACCATGTGACAGAAATGTCACGCCCCATAACATACTTTGATGCCGTCTCCCAGGCCAGCAGCACAAGACTCAGTCCAGCTGCTCTGCTCGTGCACATCCCATCATCGGTTCTCTTTTAGCAGTTCAGTCAATGTACTGTTAGGAGTAAATGAATAACTGGGGACATTGGTTTATTTCACGTCAGAGGGAGTATAAGGCACCTTTATAAGTCAAATAACTTAAGTAATTTGTGGATTAGTGCATACTGGAGAGGTGAACTGTTTCAAACTATTCAGTTCGATGTGGTGAGCTGGTTCGACCGGTTCACTAAGAAGATCCGGTTAAATAGAAAGATTTGTTCACAATCCGGACATCACTAGACGGGACAAAACAAATAAAACTCATTACAAACGAGGCATTTGTTGCATCCAGTGGGGACATAATTACTGATTATAATGACTTATACTGTCTTTTTACGCGTTGCGTATCACGCCGCGTAAACATAAAACTATGTCTGCATTTGTGATCTGAGAAACAACAAGCCTACTCTACTGCTCAAACTTCACGTTTGAATCATCATTGGCAAATTATTTAAATATAAAAAACGTACCTACTGGCTGTGAGTCAGAAGGCCAGACTGTCCTTGCAAAGTTTAGACTGCCCAACTTTATAGAAACAGCCATTGTGCCACAGACACATTGCAGGCTACTGGTTCAGGAAACAGTCCTCATCTTCCATAAAATGTGCTGCACACATCTGAATATTTGGGTTGGACTGTTCTGGAACAGTGTTTTAATACAGCTTAACCACTGATTTCTAGTCATGTCCTTTTTTGGAAGGCCAAACAAAGTTTCACTTCAACGAAACACCCAGCGACTCCACAACATGGCAGCAACAGAGAGAATAAACATTACACCTTCTTTCTTTGCGTGAACATTTGGGCGGCGTTATGCAAATCTTCCCACATGGTGACGTAGAGATGTGGGGTCGTGTTACAACGAGCCGTTTTAGGGGTGTGTGGTTGACCCTTAACTTTTATATAGAATATCTCTTTGGATTTGAGACTTTAGTCTTTGCAACTTTACAGATCTTCTTTATGCACCAAGAGTTTGTAAAACTCCAAAGAGAAGGAAGAATCATATGACCCGTTTAAAGGTTTTTACACAAATCTGTATAAAACTGAAACCGATTTTGATAAGTCAATTTGTAGAGAGTATTTGGATAAATTAGAACTACCTTGGATCACACAGATGGATAAAGACTCTTTGGAGGCCCCGTTAAGTTTGGAGGAGCTGAAGCACTAAAAAGCATTCAGAAGTCACCAGGCTTAGATGGCCTTCCTCCTGAATTATATTTAGAAATATGGGATGTGGTAGGGACTCTCATGCTTGATTCATTTAATTTTGCAATTGAGTATGGTTAAAACACTTTACCACTCACCTGAGGCATTAGTCTTAACTGGTAATATTATCTCCCTGGTTCCCTTTACAGTATGGAATGAGGCAGGGATGTCCACTTTCCCCTTTATTATTTTGTTTATCCCTTGAACCACTAGCACAAGCAATTAGGTAATTGGGACATTGTTTTATATTTAGATAGTTTTGATATGTCAATAACCAATATAATTAAGGAATTTTACCACTTTAGTAGTTTATCGGGGTACAAAATAAACTGGACCAAATCTGCTTTAACGCCAATTAACAATGTTAAGGTTAACTTCCCTATCCCCTCATTAATTCCTATTAAAGATTATTTCATCTGTTTGGGTATTACCATATATAAAGGCATTCATAAAATTGCCAGAGACAATTTTAATAATATGTTAGTCAAGACCAATAGTGATACTCAAAGATGGAATAATCTTAAAGTCTCTCACCGAGGCAAATTCTCCACCGTCAAAATGAATTTGTTACCTTGACTTAATTTTCATTTTTCAGTGTTGCTTCTTTCCCCCCTCCAGGTTACTTTAAGAAGATCAATTCCATACTTTCCCAGTTTATCTGTAATGTTAAACGACCCAGAATAAAACTTGTCACATTGCAGCATCCTATACTTTCAGGAGGATTGGCTGTTCCAAATTTTGAATTATATAATTGGTCATTCCAATAATATATCTGCGATTAAAATGTGCTCATATACAAAGCCCACTTAATAAACAATAAGTTGGAATATATTTAGATACTTTAAATTGCTTTAGATACTACTTCCGCAAAACTTCCACTGAGGCCAATGTTTCACTCCAAAAAAGCTAACATTTCTTCCCATCCCCCATTGATCAAGTCAAGTGCTCATGCAAAAAGTTTATTTGCTACCTTAATAAAATTAAGTTTACATGCCTATTTTCGATTTCCCTATATGCCAACTTTACACACACCTAACTTAGAAACAAGAATGCAAATTAAGCAAATAATTGTTTTAAATAATCAAGCAAACACACTTACTTCAGATCCCCGTTATCTGCTATCTGTAATTGAACTTTAATTTGAGATAAAATCTGTTTAGGCTATATATCCATATCTTTCACTGGTATCAAAAGCTAACTATTGCTCCCCTCCCCCACCGATCACGTGCTCATGTTTGTTTTACAGAAGGAAGCCTTATTCTACTGTTGCCGAATATGTTAAATTAATATTCAACTAAATGAAATAATCAGTGAACGCAAGTATTTTATATTTCCCTCTATATAAGGTTAACATTTACAGATGACATGTACAAAAAAACATGCAATTAGCTGCAAGAATCTCTCTCTCTCTCTCTCTCACACACACACACACACACACACACTTAAATTGAGGAAGAACGTGTAAATTACGCCAATTCATCGTCAAACCTCAGGGTTGGCAACAGTTTGTCAGAGGCAAATTAAAAGATTGTGCCCACATAAAAAATAAACATATAAAATAAACATGGAACACACTTACTTCAGACTCTGATCTGCTTACCTGTAAACGAGCTTCAACTTGAGATGAAATCCATGCATATAAAACTTTCACTGAAACCGATGCCCTTCGATGAGTCAGCATCAATCACTTGTACCAAGCTAGCCTTCGGTTCCACCTCCCCCACCGATCGCGTGTGCATTTACAGTAAGACACCGTAATTTTAGAAAACAGTTCAGTGTTGCAAATTTACGCTGTAAATTTACAGTAATTTTTTACAGTGAATGTAAAGCTGTCGAGAGATGGCACAAACTCTTTGAAATGTGATAGTGGGTATCAAGGGAGAAATTGTTAATAATGTAGACAAACAGCAATCTCACTCAATGTGAGTCATGTGTGAGGTGAAATATAATTTATTAGGCATTTAAAAGCTCCGCCCTTACCAAAATTAGCCATGGCTAAATTTGTGGTTACCATGGTTTAATTACAGTAATATTAACCATGATTTTTGGGGGTCTATTTGTAGTAAAAATAAATACCCAAAAATCATGGTTAATATACTGTAGTTAAACCATGGTAACCACAATTTAGCCATGGTTTTGCTGCACTGAACATAGACAGTTTAAACATGGTATTTGTAGTAAAACTGTGGTTATAAAAATGGTAATCAATACACCAATAAATAAATAAATAAATAAAAAAACTGGTTAAAGCACTTTTACTACTATAAAACCTTGGTTAATTTTCGTAAGGGTATTGAGAAAATCAAAATATGCAAAGCCCCAAAAGCAAATGGCTTTCACAACTAAAATGATTATGATGCAAGTAAAATCAGCAGAAAAAATAAAATAAAATCTAAATAACAATAAGTGGTTGATACAATGAATAAGGAGTTTAATAAATCATTAGCTACTTGAAACAAATACAAAAGTAAAAGTGAAAATGAACTTTAATGACTTGTAAGACAATAAAAGCATCTCAAGAGAAGAAGAGAAACAAAGTGGCCAGCATGGAAGAGCAATAGTGGACGAGCAATTACATGTTATAATAAAAATAGTGAAGAACAAGTTAAAATTAATATCAGATTCAATTCTCTCTTGAAAGGATACTCTCCTTCTTAAAAGGACTTAAAGTAGTATTTTCTTACTGCATACATAACACTTTATTTATCAATATAATAAAGCAAGACACTTTAGATATTGTTTTTGATGGAGGAACTCCATATTTAGGTCAACCTGAATCAACTTTGGCAAATTTGGATGATGTTTCTTTGTCATTTCACTCATTGCAGCCAATTAGGACATTTTTCTAAAATGTTTTTGTGTCATGTTTGCTGTCGCACTGCTGGATCTGGATATTATCTAGTTACAGTGAACATGACCGTAGAATAGATAACTAAAGAAACACTGATGTGGTTTCTCTCCAGAGTGAATCCTTTCATGTGTTTCCAGGATTTCTGATAGCCTGAATCCGTAACAGCCGTTGCAGTGAATTTCCTGCTGCACTTTCGATTCAGGGTCTGTAATAAAGGACTTCCTTAAATTACGAATGAGTCTTTTCCTTGTGTGAATCTTCAGGAGTTTCTTCAGGACGGATGTTCAACTAAACTGTTCACCGCACTGATCACAGTTAAATGGTCTTTCTTCAGAATGAGGAGGCAGATGTTATTTCAGAGTGAAAGCCAGAGCCGTTTCTTTCCAGTGTGAACTCTCATGTGAATCTTCAGCCTTGATTTACATGTCAATCTTTTTACACTGAAGGCAGCTGACAGATTTTTTGGCTTCTGTTCCTCCTTTCTTGTTCACATCCATCAGGTCTAAAAGATACATTAAATCATGAGAGATAAAAATGAGACAAACAGCCACATGCTGATCAAACAAGCCAAACTGTCCAAAATATGCAACTGCTTCATATTAAGAGCTTCAAATAAACTCATAAGCATAAGGTTTGCCCTGGACATCATACAGATGCTATACAGATTGTTTACTCTGGCTTCAGATGTGTTTTTCCCATTGCATTACTTAAATTTAATTATACAGTTATATCAAGGGTGGCCAGCATCTGTCCTGGGGAGCCACAGTCCTGCAGGGTTTTGATCCAAACCCAATTAAAAACATTCCCTACAAGTTCTCTAAAGGTGACGGAATCCAAAACCTCTACAGAACATTAGGGATGTTCTTAAAACATCCTCTTTTGGTTATGAAAGTGCTGCAGATCAATGTTTCATATGACTTTAGGGGGACATTTCATTTTGTTTTTTATGGTCATCCATAACCCATACAACTGCAGGAACAGAATCAAATTCAAGCCTTTGTTCTGTGATCTTCATCTCCATTCTGAGCAGTGACCATTAGCAGCAGAACCCGCACTGATGCGCTTTTTACAAATTAAAAAACTGCTGCTCCAAGAAACTTTACGGCAGGTTTCATGGCAGAAAATCAAATGCTTAATGGTTCTTGCCTGCTTCGTCACAGATTGTGACATGCCGTGTTTCTGGAGAGAAGTGTTTGAATGAGAAATACTTGCTTTCACAGAGAGGATTGGGATAATAATCAGGATAATATTTTCAGCCATTAACATCTTCAATTCTGCTTGGTTCCACACATAAACCTATTGTATTCCATCAGAGAGGACTGCAGCTGCAACACATTGCCATTTGGACTATTTTTGGTGCAGTTTTTGCAATAAATTATTATAATTACACTTGTCTGTCTGTCATGTTTTTATTTATAGCCTACTGTTTTAACAAATGGTTATGGTTAGGTTTAAAGGTAGGACTGGGATAGGCACTCAAAATTTATTTGTAAAGCAATATTGTTACTAAAATGTAATTTCCCTGCATATTTCTGTCTATTACATTTCTTTTTTTTTTTTTTTATTCACTATAAAAATAGTTATGGTTGGGTGTAGATTAAGGGGTCAAAATATGTTATATGTTAAGCATAGTAACGTAACGATTTACTCAACTCATGATATGATACGATTCACGTTTTTGATTTCATGATTCGATTTTCTCAAGATTTTTATATTTTTTTTTAACAAAAATGAGATTTAAGACAAATTATACAGTAAATCGAAAGATGTCCTTTTATTAGGCTATAGGACAAAATGCTGCAAGTTTCTTTGTGAAACTGAAATAACAAAACTAAATAAAAAAAAATTGAAACCAACCCCAAATCAAATAAATAATTAACACAAACAAAATAAATCTCTTCACATAAACAAACTAAGGCTTTGCCTGTGTTCTTTCAATTTTAAAATTAGAGACAATCACTGCATTTTAATCATGACCCAAACAAAGATGCTGCATACATGCAGTTTGAGGAGTTTTTAATTGAAATTTGAAGAAAAAAAAAGGGTGTTTTTTGTGTTCTTCTTTTTTGTCACTATATATATAAAAATATATGTGCGAGACAAACAGAAGACAGGATGAATGAGACACAAATTCATGAATGAGAATGAGCCCCTGCACCTCAATCAGATGAAGGGCAATAATTCTGACAAAATATTAGACTAACCGTTAGTCGATGAGAAGAGGCTTGGTCGACCAAAATTTTATAAGTGGCTTTGTTCATCTTTGCTTGAGCATATATTAGGCTATTTGCAGGCAATTAAAGGATAATTATTATGATTTAAATGGTTTATTAATAAACGTGCGATTAGTCGACTAATGCTTAAAATGAACGACTGCTAGTTGACCAGGAAAAACTTTAGTCAAGGACAGCCCTACAAAATATAGGCCCTACATTTGTTGTAACACCTGTTTTACACATACTCCGTTTGCAGTGAATGAGTGATGTATGTGGTGCACAAGCAGACTCAGTCCACTCCCAATCTGTGACCACAATCACATGATTTAACTATTATTTAGATTTTAAAATAGCCAAAGGCATAGACGTTCACAACCTGATTGGTCAGATTAAATGAAGTATAATTTGTGAAAAGCGGACCGATCAGTGTATGACATTAAAGTACCCATTCACCAATAGGTCTGCTCCCCCTTAGCAGAAATCGTGGTCCACTGGGTTTTGTTGCTAAGCACATAAAGATGAACTTCTTACCGTGATTTCAGACTGTGGTGGTCTGGTTTCTCCACTGCATGGATCCTCATGTGCAGCTTCAGATGACTTTTAAAAGTGAAACTCTTTCTGCACTGATCACACGTGTGCGGCTTCTCTCTGATGTGAACTCTCATGTGAGACTTAAGAGATGATTTGTGTCTGAAACTCTTTCCACACTGATCACACGTGTGTGGTTTCTCTCCAGTGTGAATCATCTCATGCCGTTTTAAACCGTTTGCCGAAGTAAAAGTCTTTTCACACTCAAAGCACATGTACTCTCTCACACCAGTATGTATTTTCTGATGTACCTGTAAAATTTGCTTCTGTGAAAATCTCTTTCCACACACAGAACATGCATGCGGCTTCTCCTTTGTATGAACTAGCATGTGTTTCTTCAGGCCTGATGCCATAAGAAATGTTTTGTCACACTGATCACACATGAATGGCTTCTCTCCAGTGTGGATCCTCATGTGTCTCTTAAGGTGTGTTGATCGTGTGAAACTCTTCCCACACTGATCACATGTGAATGGTCTTTCTCTCGTGTGGATTCTCATGTGTAGTTTAAGGCTTCCTGATTCACTGAAACTGTTCCCACATTGATCACACGTGAACGGCTTCTCTCCAGTGTGGCTCCTCATGTGTCTCTTAAGTTGTGATGATTGTGTGAAACTCTTCCCACACTGATCACATGTGAACGGCTTCTCTTCAGTATGAACTCTCATGTGACTCTTAAGAGTTTCTTTGCATGTGCATGTCTTTCCACACTGATCACAAGAGTGTGGTTTCTCCCCAGTGTGAATCATCATGTGAGAACGAAGAAATGCTTTGTATGAGAAACTCGTTCTGCACTGATCACACTTGAATGGTTTCTCTCCTGTGTGGATCCTCATGTGAATCTCTAGAGTATCTTTCCTTGGGAAACTATGTCCGCACTGATTGCAGGTGAAGGGTTTCTCTCCAGTGTGGATCCTCATGTGTATCTTAAGGTGTATATTTTGTGTGAATTGATTCCCACAGTGATCACACTTGAAGGGTTTCTCTCCAGTATGAACTCTCATGTGAACATCAAGATTGTGTTTTTGTATGAAACTCTTTCCACACTGAGTGCAGGTGTAAGATCTCTTGGCTCTTCTTTTCTTTAAAAAAATTGTTTTAGTCTTTGAGCGACTCAGAGGTTTTTCTGCGGGTTTGTCATGATGTTGCTCCTCCACTTCACTCAGTTCTTCACTCTCCTCATTCTCTTCCATCAGCTCTTAAAATCAAAGAAAAAAAAACTTACATTCATTATCAGTACATCAAAACAATTCAAAGAGAGGAATGTAAAGTGAAAGGAAAAAAATAGCTCTGACGTAGCAAAGCAGATGCATTTTTATAAATTAATTATACATTCCAGAAATTTTTCATGAATGAGGTACACTGATGTTCCCATTATTATTATTAAAACAATATAGGAACAAATCACACATTTCTGTAGTAAGAACAATTATTTATATCTGATCAATGACACTGTTATCTCGCTATTAACATGAACACATACAATACTGTCACATTTTTAGACTGATTAAATTTGTTTTACTACAGACTTTTTAATTACCAAATGCCGGTCACATTAGACTTCATGTTCCATTGACTTCCATTCATATGTATGTGAATGTGGGATGCAGAGAATGAAAAGCTCAAGTGAATTTCCCTGCTTTTTAATTCAAGTTGAAGTGTCAGTAGAAACTCCACATGCTCAAAGTTTAGACTGACTGCTACTTTAACTAGTTTAAAATTAACAATTTGTATTAGCATTATTTTTGTCCTACATGTTTCATTCGATGCTGTTACTTATGACATCATTTTCCTCCTTTTAAAAACAGAGCATCTGGGCTCTTTCTACAACATGAAGGCATTCATGAACCCTGTTACCAAAGTTATACTAAGAAAAATAAACTCTACAACTATCAATAAGTTATTTGAGAAATACTACTTTATCGGTAACTATAAATCAGATTTAGCTTAAGTTACGCTTACAATACTAATATCAGCCATAATAGAAAGTATCATTTATTTGATACAGATTGGTCTTTATTGATAAAAAAAAAAAAAGAAAATATAATAAAAAATGTATTCCTATTCTTATAAATATGATGAAGTGCTTGAATTTTTATAACATGAATGTTCTTCAGCATTATAAATAAAAAAATAAGCACCAACCTGTTTGTTCTTGAGTGTGTTTGATTCTGCAGGGTTCTGGATCTCTCATCTTCTCTCTGTCCTCTTTAATAAACTCAGTTTACAGATTTTAGCTCTTCTGATGATTTGATGCTCGTCTTCACTTGGAAACTGATGGAGATATTCCAGCATTTATTGGTGACTTACTGCGGGAGGAGTTTCACTGATGATTTGACTGCTGTGGGAGGAGTTTCACTGATGATTTGACTGCTGTGGGAGGAGTTTCACTGATGATGTGACTGCTGTGGGAGGAGCTTCACCGATGATGTGACTGCTGCGGGAGGAGCTTCACCGATGATGTGACTGCTGCGGGAGGAGTTTCACTGATGATGGGACTGCTGTGGGAGGAGCTTCACCGATGATGTGACTGCTGCGGGAGGAGTTTCACCGATGATGTGACTGCTGCTGGAGGAGCTTCACCGATGATGTGACTGCTGCGGGAGGAGCTTCACCGATGATGTGACTGCTGCGGGAGGAGTTTCACTGATGATGGGACTGCTGTGGGAGGAGCTTCACCGATGATGTGACTGCTGTGGGAGGAGCTTCACCGATGATGTGACTGCTGCTGGAGGAGCTTCACTGATGATTTGACTGCTGTGGGAGGAGCTTCGCTGATGATGTGACTGCTGTGGGAGGAGCTTCACTGATGATTTGACTGCTGTGGGAGGAGCTTTGCTGATGATGTGACTGCTGTGGGAGGAGCTTCACTGATTATTTGACTGCTGTGGGAGGAGCTTCGCTGATGATGTGACTCCTGTGGGAGGGGATTCGCTGATGTGCCGGATGTGGGAGGAGCTTCACTGATGATGTGACTGCTGTGGGAGAGGCTTCACTGATTATGTGCCGGATGTGGTAGGAGCGTCACTGATGGTGAATTGCAGTGTGGGATGATCTGATCTGCCACAATCAAAAATATATCAGTTGCAGAGTTTATTTTTTTATACTCTATGACACATTTTTCTGTTTGTCTATATATATATAGTAAAGTAACTGATGCTAATTCACAAATTCTTTTTAATTGCTAATCCTAACATTATTCTGCTTCTTCATGCAAACATAGATGGACACCTAGGAGTGCAGAAAAGAAATGTAATGTAAATTCTTGCAAATATAAATAATGGTAGGGAAAACAGTTGAAAGCATTAACTTATAAATAAATGTGCAGATTTGTAACCAACAAATACCCTGTTAAAATAAATGTACTTTAAGTAATTGCAGTGATCCGAAGTGGTTATCTGATTATCCGGTTGGGTTATGGAGCAGAGGAGACAGGTACACTGACAACAACCTGCTCCTTAATACCAGTAAGACAAAGGAGCTCATTGTGGACTTCAGGAAGAAGAAAGGAAGCATGCATGACCCCATCCACATTAATGGGATGGTTGTTGAACGTGTCTCCAGCTTCAAGTTCCTGGGAACCACCATCTCGAGGACCTGTCCTGGACCACAAACACCTCCAGCCTGGTCAAGAAGGCTCACCAGCGCCTCTTCTTCTTTAGGACAATGAAGAAGAACCAGCTGTCTTCAGCTATTCTGGTGAACTTTTACTGGTGTGCGATCGAGAACATCCTGACCAGTTGTATCACAGTCTGGTATGGGAACTGCTCAGTTGCTGACCACAATGCACTGCAGAGGGTGGTGAAAAACGCCCAGCGCTTCACAGGGACAACACTTCCTGCTATTGAGGACATCCAGAGAAAACTATGTTCATAGTACATCTATCTGTATATCATGCTGATAGTATTTAAAAAAATCTCTAAATTATGTACATAGTACTGCCTATCTGTATATTTATTGTACATTTGTAACATATTGTAGACACTGTATATCCTGTACTTACTGCTTATTGCACTTCTGGTTAGATGCTAACTGCATTTCGTTGCCTTGTACCTTACATGTGCAGTGACAATAAAGTTGAATCGAATCTAACCTAATCTAAATGAGTGTTGTGATTTCATTTACAAATGAAACTATGCGAATGATTAATTTATCAACGAAATACTAAAGTATTTATAATTATATTCCATTACTCGAAATAAGATTAAATATGTTAAATTTAAACTGCCTTCCAGCATAATCAAAGCTTTATTGGCATGTCGAGCATTTATAGTAGGCTATTATTTACAAAAGTATTCAAAACGTTTAGTAAAGAGATTGAAATGAATGGGAATAATACATATAAACGAATATTAAAATATAACCAATAATAATAGGCTTATAATAATAATAATAGTTATAATAATAATAATAATAATAATAATAATAAAAGACTATCAGTTAATGGACTTACAAGACTGTAGGATGGATAAAAAAAGTTTTCTATTTTATATTATGCACTTTATGTAACATTTATTCATGATACATTTTTATGCGGACTACCGCACGTAATACAGCCCGATAGCCAAGGCCTAATAATGTAATAATTTCTATAATAAATAATATAAGAATTTCTAAATTCAAAATAAAATATTAATGAATCCGTCTCTGATAATCCCGGGTTTCTGGACACGCAGGTTTGTTTACATTAAACTCATGGCCACGAGAAATATAGCCTAGGCCTATGTCGTTCCCTCAACATAAGAAGTCAGGGCCACGAGAAATGTATGTCACTACCTCAACATAGCAACTGGAGGCCACGACATAAGAATATCGTTACAAAATGACCTCGTGGCCACGACATAAAATTACGTTCTCACGAGTTAAAATGATGTTCCCTCAAATTAATATCTCGTGGCCAAGACATATTATCACGTTCCCACGACAAAACTAAGTGAACCGTCAATTGTCACCTTCTGGGCACCGTACAAAAGCACTCAAAGATGTCGCTCAGGTCTGAATGAATTCATCATATTTCCCTCACATGCTCGCTGCTGCTGCACTGAACGTTTATTTCAGGAGGAAGACGGCAGAAAAGACAAGTAGCGCAGAACCCGATGAAAATAATACAGAAATGAGCCTGTAAATTGTCGCTTAAACATACTGTGTAAAGAGTGATGGTTGTGTAAATAAGAGAAATACCGTAAACTGCTCTTCTCCAGCTGTATATCTCGGCTGTCATCAAGCGCTGCTGAAGGCAGAAAAGTGGAGTTTGACAATACAAACAAATCCGTTTGATAGTGATGATATCGTTCATTTAAAGCTATTTCTAACCAGGTAAATGCAAACACATACAGAATGGACCCTTTTTGCACTGTGAAGAACTGTAAATAACGGAGAAGTTAACCCTGAGTCAGGATATTCTGTTAGATTATGCAACGCCCTCTGCTAAATGTTTTCCTTTTTTTCCCTCCTCCCTTCTATGCTCCCTCTCCTTTCTCCGGTTACACTTTATTTTTAAGGTGTCCTTGTTACGTTGTAATTTTACATTTAAGTACTGAGTAATATTAATTGACTTGATGTACTATATGGTTAGGGTTAGGATTAGGGTTACTTGCATGTAATTATGCATAATTTATTGTTTTTATAAAACTACGTACATGTGACTTGTAACAAGGACACCTTAAAACGACGTATTACCCTTCCTCGTTTGGTTCCACTTCTTCGCTCCCTCTCCATATCTTTTATTTGTATCCACTTGCTCAAGGTTGTTGAGTTCAGTCTGCTAAGAGAACAGTATGCATCTGGGAAGAAGTTATTCTTCTCCCAGAACTTCCTGCATTTCC
The DNA here is from genome assembly GCF_018340385.1 of Cyprinus carpio. Classification (NCBI taxonomy): domain Eukaryota; kingdom Metazoa; phylum Chordata; class Actinopteri; order Cypriniformes; family Cyprinidae; genus Cyprinus; species Cyprinus carpio. The sequence goes on from NC_056599.1 coordinate 876,379, forward strand.
CATTTTATATCTGTAAGAATAAATTGTATATTCTTGCCTTCGAGATCGCAAATATAATTTCTGGTTCAGGTTGGGCTATCGAGCAGAGGAGAGCAGGTACCCGGGACCAAAGCATGAGACACACGGATGGTTCATTCAGTTCATTCTAAGCTCAACTTTATTGTGCATTGTGTGGCACATATATACAGGATTTTGCAGAAGTGAAACAATAGACCGTCTGGAAAATACAAGCTGAATAAGCACAACTAACTTCATTATGTAATAATCAGATAAACATGTCATATGAGCAAGGTTTAAGTCTAGCACATCAAATTTAGCACACAATGTCCCTAGACACAAGATGTTCATGTGGACGAACGAACAGAATTTCACAATATCCCTGCTAAAAAAAATCCAGCATATGCTGGTTAGGTATGTTTTGATGCTGGGATGCTGGTCCTTTTCTGGTTTATGCTGGCGCTTGCTGGTTTATGCTGGTCCTTTTGCTGGTTTATGCTGGTTTATGCTGGTCCTTTGCCAGTACATGAACAGCATAAACCAGCAAAGGACCAGCATAAACCAGCATCCCAGTATCAAAACATACCTAACCTACATATGTTGTTTGTTGTTTTTCAGCAGGGATAACACATATTCCATTCATAAATGAAGCACATATATAATGCATAGTCCTATTGGATGAAAGGGCTACAACACCACCCCTCACAACTTGTTTATATATACTATAGTTTGAGACAATAAAGTTGAAGAAAGGAATATTCAGATCTTGTGTCTGTCTTGTCTCCTTCCTGGCTGTCTGAATATTCTGGTGTCAACGAGAAATAATGGAATGCATTTTTAACAACTCCTCTTCACATCCTCTTTAACCAGCTCAACTGAGTTATGAGCTGAAAACAACACTATTTTAACTATTTTCAACCTAGCGATCTTTAGCCTGCTGAAATGGTTAAATTCACTCACACAGTGTAAGACCACATCAACTTGATTTCTTGATTTACACGCGTGCACTAATGTTGCATTCCACTCAAAACATCTTAAACGTGTCAAGTGGTTCAGAGCAAAGTTGCAAGAACTAAATTAAGTATTGTATCATTTGTGATTTGGAAATAACTCTCTAGCTAACTGAAATGATTGGTGGGGTGGGGGTTGGAGAGATGTGATGTAGGGATTATTTTACAGCAGGTTTAAGGCCGTTTCACACTGAGTGCGATGTAAAAAACCGAAGAGAATCGCAGACAAACGGTGCTTTCACACCGAGTGCAAAACAATTGTTCTGTTAATTCACGCCTGCACGCTAGGTGGTGCCAACCAACATGTATTTTTCCTCAGATATGTAACTAGTATATTGATTTAACATCATCCGCTGCTCAATATAAAGCATTAAATTAAGATAAATAAAGTTTGGTTTTAACCAGAAACACAAATATCTTTAATGCTTACAAGAATATCCTATAATATAATTAGAGGTAAAAATACCATGAGCTGCGTAAAAAACACATATAGAAAATATGTCATTATAATCATGTCTGTTTTCTTTCATATGTCATGTGTAGAAAAATGTTTCACTCGATTTTTTTAAAACGGTCAAAAAGTTCTCTGTTCAGACACCAACGATAACAACATCTTGACAGCCATATTCTTGTAAGTTAGTTGAAAGTCCTCCACTTCTGTGTTTTTACGCTCATGCTAAATACAGTCTTCTGAGCTTTTAGAGACACTCAACGACCTTTTGGGAAACAGCAGTTGAAGGAAGAACTGAGTGAAGTTAAGGAGAAAATTCATATTAAAACTGGAGAAAAACCTTTGAGCTCTCAAAACAAACAGAAAGATTTAAAAAAAAGAAGAGCCAATAAATCTTTCACCTGTACTCAGTGTGAAAAGAGTTTTACATACAATGTTTGATGTTCACATGAGAGTTCATACCGGAGATAAACCATTCACTTGTGATCAGTGTGGGAAGAGTTTCTCTCAATCATCAAGCCTTAAGAATCACATGGACATCCACATTATAGAGAAACTGCACACGTGATCAATGCAGCAAAACTTTTTTGTGGGCTTCAGACCTGAAGACACACCTGAGAGTTCATACAGAGGAGAAGCAACATTCAAGTGATTTGTGTGGTAAGAGTTTTTTATGTATACACAATTTAAAAGTACATCAGAAAATGCATACTGGTGTTAGACAGTACATGTGCTTTGAGTGTGAAAACACTTTTATTTCAGCAAGCAGTTTGAAACTGCATGAGAGGATTCACACACTTGTGAGGTAAGAAAACGGTAAGTAAAGCTCATCTTCATCTTCAAAACCAGCAGATTCGGTGAGATTCTGATAAACTCAAAGATGGAGTTCCTCTCCAAAGAACAATGTCGAAAAGTTTTATTCTTGTGACTCATTTTGCTTCATGATATAAATGATATCATTGTTCTTTCTTATGAGTCTCATATTATGTTCAATTGTCTTATAATGCATATGTGTCACTTGTAGTTTGGTTGCTCTGACATGAAGGAACGTAGAAGCTTTTTACAAACTATTCTTGTGCTGTTATCCGTTACTGAGAGCATGTGGTTTTAAATTTCTCCATGAAGCTTTTAATTGCCTGATAAATTATATTTTACTTCACACTTGACTGAGATGGTTGTTCATCTGTTAGTAACCCTTATTTTAGTTTGATGTGTTGTTTTACAGAAGTTTTGTTTTTTAAATAGAATTATTTGATGATCTGCCATTGATGACGTCATCACTACCATATTGTTCATTCAGTCAGCGTCGAGTTTGCTGATGTGAGGCCAACAGTTCACAATATTTTTACACAAGCATCAAACACATTTTACATAGTTTAAGTAGCATTTTACAGACTATTTTCTGTGTTGTTTTCATCAGGTTCAGCGCTACTTGTGCATCTTTTCTGGTGTGTCTTTTCTGCTGTTTTCCTACTGAAATAAACATTTAGTGCAGCAGCAGTGATCATGTGAGGAAAATATGTTGAATTTATTCAGACCTGAGTGATTTTGTCTGGGTCCACGTGACTGTAATAATCCATTATTATAAGTTTACACCAAGCACTGTTATTAACATGACAGATATGCAGAAGTAGTTAATTATTAGGATATCCACAGTGATGAGGTAACAAATTACAACTACTCACATGGTTCCCGATATGCAGGGCTGGACTGGGACAAAAAATAAAAATAAAAAAAAATCGGCCCTGGCATTTTTGGTCTAGGCAGCCCACCATCACATACATATGTAGTTACATGCTATATATGCTATTTTGGAGAGAGAGAGAGAGCACAGGAACTTCTTGTCTCCAGCCCCAGCAACACACATCCAGAACCAATAAGCTTAAACAGATATTTATTGAATCAAAATAAAAAGATGAAGGGGAAAACATAAGCTTCAGGAGGGGGCAAAGGCCAACACAACAAACAGTTTCTAACTTAGTTATAATCCTAACTTACCTATACATAAAAAAAGAACCAAAGAAAAGAAAATAAATAACAGAAGAAATTGCCTATCTCCCTGACTATACATAACCAGGAGAAAAGCAATTTCAAACAAAAAAGGCACCCAACTCCCTACAGGTTTCCTTTGAAGAAAATCTTAAATTCTTAAACATATATATGTCTTCACCTACATTCACAAAAGCACCAATGGTTAGCACTTGTCAATAATAGAAAACAGTGGAGTTCTCTGGAGCAAAGAAGTCCATGCAGCAAGTCATAGTCCACAACCCCAACCCCACTTCTGCTCACCAAGCCTGCATTTATTTAAAAAATAAAAAGAAAAAAAACTTTATTATTATTATGTTGAAAACAGCTGAGTAAATTTTTTTCAGTTTTCTTTAATAAATAGAATGTTCAGAAGAAAAGCATTTATCTGAAATAGATTTTTTTTTTGAACATAAATGTCTTTATCGTCAATTTAAAGCATCCTTGCTAAATAAAAGTATTGATTTCTATCCTTTCCCAAAAAATAAAAAATACAAATTATACTGACTCCAAGCTTTTGAATAGTATACTGTATAATGTTACAAAAGCTTTTTATTTCAGATAAATGCTGATCTTTGGATCTTTCTATTGAATCTTTCTTACTGTTGAAAAAATTTTGACTGGTAGTGTATGTATGTAGCCTATGCATCACACTCATTTCACATCTTGTTTTGGATACGAATAAAACGTCAGGTCCGACAATATTTTGTCTTTTTTAATTTAAATACAGCTTTATCCGCATTGGCACATGGAAACCTCTATGAACACACTAGACTTGACTTGGCCAAAAAATCGCGGGGGAATGAATTCATGTTTTATTAAAAAGTGTTTACATATTCTTCACTCATGGTGCGCACACATTAGGATCGGTTAGATGCCTGCCTCCGCTGCGAGTCCCATCAAGCACTTTACAGATTCAATTACTCTCTTCTTCTCCTCCTGTTCCACGAGCAGCTTTGGGACTGTCTGATCACTGTCTGGTTCATCTTATACCAACCTACAGGCAGAAACTTAAATCTGCTAAACCTGTAGTAAAGACTGTAAAGAGATGGACCAACGAAACAGAGCAGGATTTACAAGCCTGTTTTGACCTCACTGATTGGAGTGTTTTTGAAGCTGCTACCACCAATCTGGACGAACTCACAGAGACCGTAACATCATATATTAGTTTTTGTGAGGATATATGCATTCCTACCAGGACTTATTTAACATTCAACAATGATAAGCCATGGTTTACAGCAAAACTCAGACATCTTCGTCAGGCCAAAGAGGATGCCTACAGAAATGGGGAGAGGGTCTTGTACAATCAGGCCAGGAACACACTGAACAAAGAGATTAGAGCGGCTAAAAAAGACCTACGCTAAAAAGTTGGAAGACCAGTTTACTTCCAACGACTCAACTTCAGTGTGGAGTGGACTGAGAGCCATCACTAATTACAAGACACCATCCTCCTGCACTGAGGCTAATCAACGACTTGTTAACGACCTGAATGAGTTTTATTGTAGATTTGAAACCCCCAACACCCATTCTGACCATCTCTCTACACAACCGTTAACACCTCCTGCAATCCCCCTCTCTCCACACCTCCTGCTCTTCAAATCTGTGAAGATGATGTGCGCCAGGTCTTCAGGAAGAACAAAAGAAGAAAAGCACCAGGCCCAGATGGCGTTACACCAGCCTGTTTGAAAACCTGTGCTGACCAGCTGGCCCCCATCTTTTCACAGATCTTCAACAGATCTCTGGAGTTGTGTGAAGTGCCTTCCTGCTTCAAACGCTCCACCATCATCCCCATTCCAAGAAACCCAAGATTACCGGACTTAACGACTACAGACCTGTGGCTCTAACATCTGTCGTCATGAAGTCGTTTGAAAAACTGGTTCTGGCTTATCTGAAGGACATCACTGGACCCTTACTGGACCCCCTGCAGTTTGCTTACCGAGCAAACAGGTCTGTGGATGATGCAATCAACATGGGATTGCACTTCATCCTGCAACATCTGGACAAAACAGGGACTTATGTGAGGATCCTGTTTGTGGACTTCAGTTCGGCTTTCAACACCTTCATCCCAACAGTCCTCCAGACCAAACTGACTCAGCTCTCTGTTCCTAGTTCTATCTGTCAGTGGATCACCAGCTTTCTGACAGATAGGCAACAGCTAGTGAGACTGGGGAAATTCCATGTCCAACAGCTGCTCCACCAACACTGGTGCCCCTCAGGGATGTGTTTCTCTCCCCCCCTGCTCTTCTCGCTGTACACCAACGACTGCACCTCAAAAGACCCCTTTGTCAAGCTCCTGAAGTTTGCAGACGACACCACACTCATCGGTCTCATCCAGGACGGTGACGAGTCTGCTTACAGACAAGAGGTTGAGCAGCTGGCTGTCTGGTGCAGTCTTAACAACCTGGAGCTGAACACGCTCAAAACAGTGGAGATGATCGTGGACTTCAGAAGAAACCCCCCTGCACTCCCCCCACTCACCATCATGAACAGCACTGTGGCTGCAGTGGAGTCATTCAGATTCCTGGGAATCACCATCTCTCAGGACCTGAAGTGGGACAATCACATTGACTCCATTGTTAAAAAGGCCCAACAAAGGTTGTACTTCCTTCGCCAGCTGAGTAAGTTTTACCTGCCACAGGAGCTGCTGAAACAGTTCTACTCAGCCGTCATTGAGTCTGTCCTGTGCACTTCAATAACTGTCTGGTTTGGTTCAGCTTCAAAATCAGACATCAGAAGACTACAGAGAACGGTTCGGACTGCTGAAAGGATTATTGGTACTCCCCTGCCCACCCTTCAAGAACTGTATTCATCCAGAGTGAGGAAAAGGGCTCAGAAAATCACTCTGGATCCCTCACACCCAAGTTACCCCATCTTTGAACTCTTGCCATCTGGCCGGCGCTTCAGAGCCGCAAATACCAGGACAGTCAGGCACAAGAACAGTTTCTTCCCCCAGGCAATCTACCTCATGAACAGTTAATGTTCCCCACTTATACAATAAAAATGTGCAATATCCTTATATTTATTTGTTAGGCGTTTATGATAGTACATCCCTGCATCTTACTCAATCCAATTCCATTATCATTTATAGCACAATTGTTTATACACTTATTTATCTGCAAAGGGTTTTTTATTTTTTTATTTTTTTGACTGTGTGTTGTTGTCTTTTGTGTACTGGAAGCTTATGTCACTAAAACAAATTCCTTGTATGCGCAAGCATACTTGGCAATAAAGCTCTTTCTGATTCTGATTTCTGATTCTGATTCCTGCCTGCCTCTTCGGCCCACATCACTCACCACAGAGCAAGCCTGCTCTTGATAAAGCTGCTGTGAAAACGTGGGAAAAGCCAATGAGGAGGAAGTTGGAGTGAAGCTACCTTTATATAGGCGGAGCAAAATACTTGATCGCTCCGTCTATAGCATTGTGATTGGATGTTTACACTGTCAATACAGGAGACAAAAAAATGGGCCACTGGCTGCAGGCTGTCCCTGCATGATGGTCCTTGGCAAAAATAAACAAACAAAAAACATTATGTTTAATGTTAAGTGTGTCGGCCCACCGGGAAAATGCCCGGTATGCCCGATTAACAATCCAGCCCTGCCGATAAGTTATTTTTTTATGGTTTGTGTTTTGTTGACCAGAAGAATCTTCTTAGAACAGAAACAGAAATAAAACTTTAGTTATTAGTTTGTATAACATTATTATAATGTTATTTTAAATCTTAAAATGTTAATTTAACGTTCCCATAACGCTAGTATAATGTTTCCTTAAAGTCTGCATGAAATCAGAATTGACTGTACTAGTGCACATTGCTAGTCTTGATGTGAACAATTAATCCGTGCAAGTTAATCCGCTGAAAAAAAAAAATGTTTTGTCTTGGTAATCTTTGATCAAAATCTGAACATTTACTTCTGCTCTGGAATGGCATTCCTTCTCTGATGACGTTAGTTTGACGGCTTGGGCAGAATATCCTTAAACACACCCCTCTGTTAGGTTGCTATGAGAGAGAGACAGAGAGGAGAAGCACAAAAATAAAAACTGTGCCTTCTATTCAATATTCAGTTTCTGCTGGAAATATGTCACTCCACCGAAATTATCTGTGCATTCCAAATTGGATATATCGCCCTCCAAGGGGCACTTTGGAGTGAAAACAATCATGGCTGCCATATTGAAGGGTCGTTCCAAACCGAAGTGCTTAAAACTGGCCACTTCAAATGGCTCGAAGGGTACAACTGATGGACACTTCGGGCTATTCATGCATATTCTTTGCATGATGACGGTGCCTCCGTGTGGGCACGTGATGATGATGCAGAATGGCACTTCAACAAACAGTTGTTTGGTCCATTAAACCCTTCATCCCTTCTAAGCGCTCACTCCGAAGGGTAAACCCTTTTAAGGGATTAGGGCATAGGGATGAGCCCTTCCGAATGGAATGCAGGGAAAGTCTGCAGCAACTTCCGGGTTCATGCAGACTGTAACCTCTTTACTCCAGTGGAATCACCCTGCTGTATGTCAGTAATCATCCTGCACACCCATGACCCAGTATACCCTGTTAAAAAAAAAAAAAACACTGACAAAAAACCTAGAAACCACAGAAAATCTAATGGTTTCCGCTACATATACCATTACAAACATTACAAACCATCATCTTTTAAAAAATGGTTTTCTCTAGTGTGTTTTGGGACATATTCCATTAGGATTTAGTGGTTAAAGGGATAGAAGGCTACCAATTACCATAAGAAACGCACAGGGTCCATTACAGTTTTCATTAAAACCAATACAAGTTCCATTATAACTAGTAAAACCATTACCATTTCCAGCAGGGTAGTATATGCATCATGGAAATGATCGCCCTGGATGCCTAATCATTATTATAAAAACATATCTCGCTGTATCTATTGTTTAATTAATAAGACATAGCCTGAGCACATCAACAATCATATTTAAGATTAAATAGGATTAACTCTGTCCATTAATGTAATTTTGGATTTTACATTTCTTCAGCACCAATTAAAAATTACTTTATCACAATACAGTTATGGCTCTGAATTGGGTCTCACAGCTTCTTGTAAAATCGGAGGGGATAAAGCAAAATCCTCTTTAGTGAATATTCTCTTCACCACAGAATCTGATGTTAGACACTGCAAAATGCAATAGCAATTTTAATATCAAGTTTAATCCTCAAAAGCAGCTTTTTCATAAGGCTACATCTTATCATTATCATGCGTTTTCATTTATCTTAATTTCCATATTTACATGCTGCAACTTTCTGTGATTTTCAATTAAATATCTGACTAATAAATTAGCTCGTTTTTCTCCTCTAATCCTCACACACGACTGTTAATGCTGATCAAATACCACACGAGTCTAGAATTTTAAGTCCTTTTAAATGTATTTGTGCAGACCGGCTTTTTTAAAGAAAGAAAGAAAGAAAGAAAGAAAGAAAGTGCGCACCTTACAGACGCACCAAGTAATTTTCCCCATGTTATTTCCCTCCTCTGCCCGTTTCACTCTCCAGTTCAGCGGGTGGCGCTAAAACACATGTTTTTTTGCCAAACACCATTAAACCTCAAAGGAAGAAGTTTAGTTTCACCGCGCTCTCTATGTTTTGTTGCGATGCTGTTTTAATACAATATGTTAGAAATGTTGCTTCTGTACATTTTTTTGAATTAGGTCAGTAAATATCTGTAATGTTATCATCCTCACAGTCGTGACTGAGTTTTAAAGCAAGCAGGAATATCTGGAGGAGTAACAGCTGAACTGAGATCTGCTGCTGTGAAGATGGTGTTTGTTAAAGAGGAGAGTGAAGAGAACACGAGTGAACCAGAAACCTGCAGAATAAAACACGAACAAACAGAAACCTGGAGAATAAAACACGAGGAACCAGAAACCTGGAGAATAAAACACGAGGAACCAGAAACCTGCAGAATAAAACACGAGGAACCAGAAACCCGGAGAATAAAACACGAGGAACCAGAAACCTGCAGAATAAAACACGAGGAACCAGAAACCTGCAGAATAAAACACGAGGAACAAGGAGGTTGGTGTTTATTCTTCATTTATCTTTAATGACTGTTTGCCAATAAAAGATGGAATGAACAAAGAAAAGCTTAAAATTGAATGGAACTGAGAAGCAAATCCAAAGAAAACAAAATACTGCAAAATATCTTTCAGAAAGTAAATATAGTTTACTTTTTGGAATAAAAAAATTGTTAACAATGCAGATATATTTTCACAGGCTTATTTGTTCATATCTACCAAGGGTACCAATAATTTTGATACTGGAAACGCAATGTTAATTTGTGGTTAAGATAGTACACGTACGTCAGCAAGATGTCTGTTAAAGATCTCTTGATCTGGAAAGCATCTGCTATCTACAAACATCTTTCAGATGACAATTTTACATACATTCTAAATCATAAACATCTTAAAGACATCTAATAGACGTCTATTTGACATCTAAAAGGAGACGTCCAGTAGTCGTTTTGCAGATAAGCAAACAACCTAAAAAATACATCTTGCAGATGTAAATGCAGACGTCAAATAGATGTCTCCTAGATGTACGTGTGTATCAGGGAAACTGCTTCCTGGTACGTTAAATTTAAAGGCACAATATGTAATTATATAATAATGTAATTATATAGTTATGTAATTCAAAATAAACAAAGAGACAAAGGCGTAGTTTGATGATGCCGTGACTGAGTGTGGAATCGTGGGAGTTGTCGTCTTCATCCCCACAGCTGATGCAATCCGAAGGGACTCGGGCAGAAATCATGTTCATGGATGAGCTAATAATTTATTAACGTAGTAGAATGAAGCAGGGTGAGGTTGAAAGCCGTCAAAGCAAAACGAAGCCGCTGAACGAGCGTGACACACATACAGCTTGAAAGCAGTGGAGCTTTAATTATGCCACAGTTGACTGCTTCCGCTCCTGCCGGTCGTGAGTAAGTGTGAAGCAGCGCTGTTTTATCATACTAGATACGTTTGAATGTTCTGTTATAATGCTACTCTGTGCGGTTGTCACCGGTCTGATAAAACGCACAACATATTAGAGCGTCTTTGGGGTTTCCATATGTTTTCTACAAAACAAAACCGGAAATCGAGAGGTCATGACGTCTTTGGCAGGCGACACAATGACACTATGGACACGGTCCGTGTCACTAGTTAAAATTGCTTATTTCTCTGGATTTAAACATTCTTCAAAACATTTGGGATGATGTAAGTACACAAGTCAGCAAAATATATAACACTGTTCTAGTGGTTTTTGGATATTTTAATAAAAAAAATCTTACATATTGTGCCTTTAAGCCTCAATTTAATCCTGATGTAATTCTAGTCTTCCTCCAGGAAATCAGTCTATTAAATTCTGGACTAGACTAAGACCGTTTCTCAAACGGAAGGTTGCATCCTCCGGAGGTCGCATTTGCAGGCTGCATACGTCATCAAGCCTGGTTTATTTCAGTTAGCTGAGCATTACATTCGTGAGTCATAAGCATATTACAACAATTTACGCTTAACTAAGAATAATGGTCAAATATATATCTTTATGACGTATGCAGCCTACAAATGTGACCTCCGGAAGATGCAGCGTTCCGTTTGAGAAACGGCCTTAGTCTAAAGGCCCCGATATACTTCAAATGAAGTTCGTTTTCGTTCTTCGTTTTGGGGCAAAAAGAAGTTCGAAAAGGCTGAGCGACGGTATACTGTTAACGAAATTTCCAACATCCTCGCTCTGCTTCAGGCGGGGTGTAGATTAATATAAATGTGTCACGATGCTCGCGTGTATCCCCTAAACACAACAACGATGAAATGAAGAAGTGTAGGCAATCTAGGTGTGAGACAGGCCCCAATGGTCAGAATATTATAGACAAAAGAATAATGATTAGCAGCAGTTCAGAGTCAAGTATTATGTTTGCAATACAAAAGAACCATAATCAGTCCTTTATGGGAAGTGTGAATGGCTCATAGTCTAAAAACTTTAGCATGATGTGGAAAAAAAATATTGGAGTCAGTTTTTTACTTTATTTTATTAAACTGAATAAATTGTTTTGATAAAAACAAAGGTTTATTATTGTATATTCGTTAGGGGTGTAATGATTCATCGATATGGATCGATACGATGTCTGACGATACGATGCATCGATGCCACACGTAAAATATCAATATCTGTAATGTAAATAGGCACCTTATTTGGCACTTTCCAAATTTTCACATAATGTCCGTCTATGCATTACCGCCAAGGGTGGCATTCTCGTTCAAACTCAGGGATCAAGACTCGGTATTAGGACTGCTCAAAGGCACAAGATGCTCGGGATTGTTTGTGGAACAGTCGACCTCCCGCAGTATGCTAGCCAATCCAATCAGAATGCAGCGCGCCTAAATGGAGCACGAGAACAGGACAGACTGGGCATATGCCTACGTAACTCTAGGTTCACACACTCTATCTGTGATGCGTATTTTTTCCGAGCCCATGTTAACGGATCAGAGCGTTCACACTGCACGCGGTAAAAGATGTGAAAGATGTGAACAGAAAAGGTTAGAAATAGAAAGGTGCGAAAATAATGAATATCTAGCACATGAGCATAGAGAGAGTTGTGAGTGCACAGGACACAGTTCGAGCAGAGGAGACATGTTTTAAGTGCGCGCACTCTCTCCGGGTGAGAGCAGCGTGTATCTGAGCATCCGCGTATGGTTTTGTGACAGAGCAAAGGAAATCTGCATGCCAGCGGAGAGATTCGCGCTCGCGCATTATTTTAATGTTCTTTGGCGTCACAATAACGCGCCTCGCTGCTGCTTCTGCACCGCATACACATACTGTATACGCACTGCAGATGGAGTACGTGTGAACCTGTATAATGTATAACAAATCTATTTCAACACCTGAGACACCGCTACAATGAGCTCTATGACCAATGCATGGCAAAAAAAAAAAGTCCCTGGACACAGGATTTATTTATTTATTTTTTTTATTTTTGCCATATGTCTAGACATTTTGTAACACCTTAGCTTAGTGATTATTTTGACTAATGTCTGTTCTAGAGACATGTTACAACTTTTTGATAAAGCTCTAATTGGTTTTCTTTTGGAAATATGTTTCAAATTCATACTGAATCCATTTATGACTGTGAAGCATGTCTGTGTGTCAAAATCGTGATTAAAATCAAAATCGCTAAATTGATCAAAGAAATCGTGATTGTTTTTTTTGTCCATATCGCACAGCCCTAATCTGAAGCGCGCGCACACAGACAGCCGCACCGAACGAATACTAAATTGAGCTCTCTTCCACTTTTTTTGTGCATGGATGAATAAATACAGAAAAAATTACATCAAAATGTGCATTTCGGCAAATTTCCTAGTAAGCACAGTCGTTTAGTCATATGTCTTAACGTAAACAGTTCAGAAAGAAAAGGCGTGTGTATCAGTATATTAAATCCGTGCTTGGTTCTTAAAGTGAAAGCAAACTAATAATACATCTAATGCTGTCAAAGAAGTGCTCACTACTCCTGACTAAACCTTTGTAAAATCAAAAATGATTAATATATATTTAATTTATACAGTGAAGACTATGCAGTATCGGCAAATATCCTATCGCTGGGTATGAGAATCTATATCGTATCGTATCGTGACGAACCATCCGATTTACACCCCTAATATTCATTTTGGCATTTCATTTAGGCTACGGCATACCCTTTAAATTCGCTTATTGAAAGAACAGCAGCAGCAGTATGGTGTAACATTTATTTGAAACATGTATTTAGTACTTGCTACCTTATATCTTTACTCTTTCCTTTCATTCTTTTCATGGCTTTGGAAAACTTGTCTTGGATGTTTCTCTGCGTTGCTTTTTGCATAACTCCGGGTCGTCGACACCAAGCTTCATTGCAATTTCTTTCTAGGAATGAAATACTGTCTCTACATCTTTAAAGTCTGTCTGCAAGTGATCGTACAGGTGCGGATATATTTGTGAAGCTCAGCTATTCGACACTCCAGTTAATTCTGGAGATGTTGCTCTCCTGAATGACCTCCGCAGAATGAGGAACGAACCGAGAAAAAAAAATTGCGCGTCAAAGAAGGTGGAGTTTCAGAACACACTCACTGATTGCGTAACCGCCACGGACCAATAGAAACTCAAAGTTGTTTAGGAGCCAAAGCGAACTCCCCCAGAAAGTTCACTTTGGTGAGCTGTTTCGAATTGCCAAAACGAACTTAGTTTTGGCCTGATTTTGTTCGAAATGACATCATATCAGTTCGTTCTTCGTTTTCGGGGCCTTAAGACTATCTGAAATAGGGCTGGGCGATTTGGCCAAAATTTATATCACAATATATTTTGTAATTTCGGCCGACACAATAGAAACAATAATAAAAATAAAAAAAAACTCAGAAAAACTGCCAAGATGAAAAAGGAATTTGCCAAGTCTATGAAACATCCTATTAAACTATTTAATATTTTAGAAAACAAATGGCACAAATAAATAAATGGTCAACTTGAATTTGTATTTTGTATTTATTTAGCCTTCATACAAAGAAAAAATGTGAAATCACTGTCAAATAAACATAAGACTCTCAGTCTCACCTTATTAATATTAATATATTTAATTTTAAACTATAACATAGGCTGATCATTTTTATAGATTGAAACAAAAGTGCTCCAGCCAGGATAAAGAATATGAAAAGTGCTCGGAGTTGTGGCAGAAAACAGAAAAAAATAGAGTGCAAAACAACAAAAAACATGTTGCTGTAGACAGGCTCAATCTCTGCCAGCAAGAGGCACTTTAAAGCAAAGACTTTATATATAGGAAGACTGTGCACTCCTAATACTTATGAATGGGAGAAAGTGCAGTGCCCAATATGGCGAATAATCCCGACTTACTAAATGAAAGAGCCAATCATTGATAAGTAAAGTCATTGCGTCACTACAGCTGCTGTTAGAAGCTCCGATTCCTATAGAAACAGGCAATGTTAGTGTTGTTTATCTAAAAGTGCTCTTTTCATTTAAACCTAGCCAAAAAAACATAGCCTATGTGTTGGCTGTGAAACACAGTAGACTTTAATTATATGCATTTATGGTGTAATTACTACATTTTTGTGTCAATGCATGTTCATATTTAATGCAAACAATGCGCTGTTACTTTAATTCAGCGCGTGCAGCACAGCAAGTGCAAGTGACAATTCCTTGTCAACTGGGCAGCATGCAGCTCGCTTATAGACAGACTCGATGTGTGGTGATTTGAAGCCATTTGCATTTTGAGAGAGAAAGAGAGCACGTGGTGATTCATTCACGCTGTTTGTGAAAGTATGTCTCACGGAAAGTTTTTCAAATTACTTTATCAGTTATTTAATGAAGAAATATGAATTGTACCTCACCTAAAGCATTATAATTATTTCACCCGTGCCGGACAGAGACTGAGATGGTGCCGCTGCACGTCGAGCACGTCATCAGTTTTATGAGATCGGTCTTTTTAGAGACCGCCGATCAATCATCCCAAAGAGAATATCGGCTGATTGTGATTGGTAGATGATCAATCGGAGCACCCCTACTCACGCTCATGACTGTGCATGTGCATTGGCTGCTTTAGCCTGAAAAATATGCCTTTTTCATTGCTATTTGAGCATAAGAAACAACAATTATGAGGCAGTTGTTGTAAGATTTCATTGGTGATTACAAATATGAAATTTAATTGTAAGCTTGGAGAACAGTTTTGGAGAATTTGATGTTTCCTCATTCAAAGAGATAGGAGCTGCACCTGGATGCCTTGGTAGTTTGGTAGTCCGGTAATTCTGCAAATGGAACAGCAATGTACTTGACAACGTCAGCCAGACATTGTCAAAATCGTGAATCGAATCGAATCGTGAGTTGAGTGAATAGTTACATCCCTATTTATTCAAGACATTATTATATGACATCAACATGCATTTATTATTATTACAATCACCGCCAAAATGTCAAACTTCACTATAATGAACTTAAAATTGGGTTCTACAGTTCTCCTCACAAAACGCAATTCTTTTTAAAGACGAATTTAATAAGAACAGAGTGGAAATTATTAGCAACACCAAAATAACAGCAAAGCTAATTTTTTCTGTTAGTTTAAGCACAAACTAAGAAAAGTAAAACCAAACTTTGCTGTCTTGGTGGAGGCGGGGTGTGGTGTAGGTGCGGCTTAGGTAGACGATATTATCGGATATTGTGATATTTTAAAGGCGATTATCGTTAAGGTATTTTTGACAGTGTTGATGGTGATAGTCCTGGATTTGAGTTTGTCCAGCCTCACTAGCTGCTGCCTGTCTGTCCGGAAGCTGGTGACCCACTGACAGATGGGGGTAGGTGAATGTGCAGATTAGAGCAGATGGGGGGTTGTTTACTGTCCTTTTCAAATCGACAGTAAAACACATTCAGATCGTCAGCCAGTTGTTGATTCACCACAGACTGTGGGAGTGGTGTCTTATACATGGTGATGTTCCTCAGACCAGTCCATACTGACGCTGGATCGTTGTCTGAAAGCTCTTTTCTCAGCTTTTCAAAGTAGTTTTTTTTAGCCTCTAGTAGGAATGCACATATCTTCACAGAAACAGATGTATGAAGTTACAGTCTCTGTGAGCTCGTGTTTGTAAAATGGCAAATTCTTTTTAAATTACTGAAAGTACACTTAACATCAGTCTGTCAAGCATTATAACATGATAATCAAGTATTGTTTAATGATAGAACTTTAGTAATTAGAATTAAAACTTGATAACCATGTTTGATTGCATATTAGTCATTTTAACTGAACATTTTAAAAGGACTGGTGGTGGTGCTTTTTTGGTCATTCAGTGTTTCTGTAAAAAAAAAAAAAAATACCGATAAGATAATAATGATACAAATTCTACTAATAAGAACAATATAAGCGCGCTAAGGATTAATGAGCTACTGGATTAATGAATATTAATCAGGTTGTTTGCGTTCGCTTGAACTGATTTGCTGAAATCAATACAGGGGTGATAATAGATGAGCGCAAGCCAATGCGATTGCTGTTTGTGCATTAGTTCCGCATACTACAGGAAAACTCAGCAGATCTTAAAAGCTGGAGAATTCCAAAGGAACGCCGTTATTTTGACAAGTGTCTATAATGTTTTAAAAATTATATTTTGAAGATCAATGTACCTTGTTCATGAAAAGTTTTAGGTAGGTAAAATTTATAAAACTACATTAAAAGGAACAACAAGTACTTTCACATTCTTGTTTTTGTTTGTTTGTTTGGTTGTTTTTCAAGTTACTGACAAGTGAACTGTTTTTGCTTTTATTTTAGAGTTTATTGAAAAAAGTGAGGAGAACGAAGAATTGAGTGAAGATGAGGACAAACATCATGTCAAAACTGGAGAAAACAGTTGCTCTCCAACCAAACATAAAGATTTAAAGAAAAGAGTAGCCAAGAAATCTTTCATCTGTACTCAGTGTGGAAAAAGTTTGTCAAGAAAAAATAGTCTTGATGTTCACATGAGAGTTCATACTGGAGAAAAAATGTTTACTTGTAATCAGTGCGGGAAGAGTTTCACACAGTCATCAACCCTCAAGAGACACATGAACATCCACACTAGAGAGAAACCTTATAAGTGTTCACACTGTGACAAGAGATTCAGTCGGTCATCACATCTGAAGAAACACAAGGTAGACCACACTGGAGAGAAACCGCACACATGTGATCACTGCGGGAAGAGTTTCACACAAAAAGGACACTTTATGACACACATGAGAATTCATAAAGGAGAGAAGCCATTCATATGTAATCAATGTGGAAACAGTTTTGCATACTTAGCAAATCTTAAAGTGCACATGAAAATCCACACTGGAGAAAAACCTTACAAGTGTTCACACTGTGACAAGAGATTCATTCAGTTAGTACATATGAAAACACATGAGAGGATCCACACTGGAGAGAAACCGTACATTTGTGATCAGTGCGGGAAGAATTTTGCACGGAAAGGAATCCTTATGACACATATGAAATTGCATACAGGAGAGAAACTGTACACATGTGATCAATGTGGAAAGAGTTTGAAATGCGAGTTTAGTCTTGAGCTTCACATAAGAGTTCATAATGGAGAGAAACCGTACACTTGTGATCAATGCGGAAGGAGTTTCACACAATCATCACGCCTTAAGAAACACATAAAGATCCACACTGGAGAGAAACCGTACTCATGTGATCAGTGCGGCAAAACATTTTTGAGGGCTTCAGACCTGAAGCAGCACCTGAGAGTTCATACAAAGGAGAAGCCACATACATGTCATTTGTGTGGAAAGAGTTTTTCACGTTTTTCAACTTTGAAAGAACATCAGAAAATACATACTGGTGTGAGAGAGTACATGTGCTTTGAGTGTGAAAAGACTTTTACTTCAGCAAACTGTTTAAAACTGCATGAGAGGATTCACACTGGAGAAAAACCTTACAAATGTTCACACTGTGATAAGAGATTCAGTTATTCATTAAGTCTGAAAAGACATCAGAGGATCCACACTGGAGAGAAACCAAACAAGTGTTCACACTGTGACAAGAGATTCAGTCATTCATCAAGTCTGAAAAGACATGAGAGGATCCACACTGGAGAGAAACCGTATCACTGCACTGCATGTGGGAAGTGTTTCAATAATTCATCTGCTCTACACAGACATACAAAAAACATTCACAGTAAGTATTCAAGATTCAGCTGAGATTCTGATCAAATCAAAGATGTAGTTCCTCCCCAAATAACTCAGAACATTTTATTATTTTGCTTTCTTATTTTTCTTCACTGTTGTTTTTAAAAATCATTCTTTCACTTAATATGTATTTGGAAAATGCAGATGCAGGATATACTGTCATGCAGCTTTGCAATTGATCCTTATTTGCTTCTCTTGAACGAAGGGGTAGGTACCAGAACATGGTATTTAATGTGCCCTTTATTCATGAAAAAAAAATACCATTTAAGATCTGGACTGATGTGCAGTATCGTAAGAATAGTAATACCGTTAAAATATAAATGATACCCAGGGCTTGAATTGAGGGAGGATTCGAGGGATAGCATCCCCCTGATCGTGAGGGGGAATGTAATAAGCTTTGTTTCAGTAAAACCACCATCCCCTCTTACCATCCCCTTTGGATTAATAATGTGTATTATGTAAAACTTATCATGCAAATGGAATATTAAAAGACTCTACTGATAATTCACAAACTCATTAATTGCAGTTGCCCAATCAGAACTTGGTACTGTAAGAAGGTGCGCACAGCTGAAGCAAGTTTTTGTCATTTTTTGCGCGAAATGATTCAAGTGCAACTGTAACAACCTACAGACTTCACAATCACAGGAAGAAGGAGGCGGGAACCGGCGGACACTCAAATAAAACTTTAATAACCAAATAAACATAAAACAGAACAAAAACCAAAACACAAAATAAAACCCAGGCCTGGTCCTCTCTTGTCCTTCACTGTCATCGCTCCTCTTTTGTATCCTTCCGATCTCCTCCATGGAACTTGAGACTGGTGAGTGGAGCAGGTGTCGCTCATTTCCCAAATCACCCCACCGGCCTCGCTCCATTCCCATGGCTCTCGGCCCCGCCCCACTCGTCACACGCTCCATTCGCATGTCTCTGGGAGGGGGGTAACTCGTCGAGGTTGGTCTCTGCTTTGGGCAGCCCCCCCTCCCTCCGGGGGGACCGTTCACGGTGGCTGCGGGAACCTGGGGATAAGGACAGACAGACGAGGCGAGAGAAAAGGAGATGGAAGGATGAGGAGCGACAGAGAGGGGAGAGAGGAGAAAAAAAAAAAATCAGGTTCCCAGACACACTGCCGCTCGGCCCTGCACCAGATGTGTGAAGTCTTCCGCGGTGCCTGGCGGTGGCACTGGACGGCACGACACTCCTCCGCTGCCCGGTGGCAGCGATGGCTCCTCTGGTTTTGGGCAGCCGACAGGAGTCCCCCGTTCCCTGCTCCTCATTCTATGGGATGACAGCAGGCTCCAGCCCCCTGGCGAATGGCGCCGACTCCTCCGCTCCCTCACGTATGGCAGCCGCCCCTCCACATCGCGGGTGGCTGGCAGCGAGTTCGTCCGTCCCTGGCAACTCACTCCAGCCCACCGCCTCGAGCGTCCACGGCGCCAGACTGCTACGCCCTGCTCGATGGCATCGCGCGATTCACCCCCTGCTTCGATGGCACCGCGGATTCACCCCAGCGGCGAGGGATCTTTCGGCAGCGAGTCCCTCCTTCCTCCCGGGTTTTCGGACTGAGTTTCGGCACCAGTGTAACAATATACAAACTCCATAATCACGGGAAGGGGAACCGGCGGACACTCAAATAAAATACGGAGGCGGGAACAGGCGGCGGGAGAACGGACCCTCACAATAAACCAACCGGAGGTAAATATAATAAGGTTTTACAGCCCCTCACAGTCGACTGCCGCGCACAAACAAAAACCAAACCACAAAATAAAACCCAGGCCTGGTCCTCTCTCGTTCTTCACTGTCGTCGCTCCTCTTTTGTATCCTTCAGATCTCCTCCGTGGGACTCGAGACCGGTGAGTGGAGCAGGTGTCGCTCATTTCCCAAATCACCCCACCGGCCTCGCTCCGTTCCTATGGCTCTTGTTAATCTCATGTATTAACAAAACATCTAAGAATGTATCTTTTAATATAATTGTGAGGATACTACCTTTTCTAGTATCTTGGACAGGAAAGGGAGATTTGAGATCGGTCTGTAATTAACTATTTCTTTGGGGTCAAGTTGTGGTTTTTTGATGAGAGGCTTTTGATGGGGACATATCCTGATGACAATGATGAATGAATAATAGTCAGAAGAAGATCTATGACTTCTGGAAGCACCTCTTTTAGGAGCTTAGATGGAATAGGGTCTAACATACATGTTGTTGGTTTAGATGATTTAACACGTTTATACAATTATTCCTCTCCTATAGTAGATAATGAGTGTAATTGTTCCTCAGGGGATCTATCTGATTGATACTGTAGCTGATGGATGCATGGTTACAATATTATCTCTAATATTATCAATCTTGGAAGTAAAGTAGTTCATAAACTCTTTAATGGGAAATGTCAACACCTGTTGATGCTTTATTTTTCGTTAATTTAGCCACTGTATTGAATAAATACCTGGGGTTATTTTGTTTTACTTTTCCGCCAAGCAATGCAAAATACCTCTAGTTTTGTTTTCCTCCAGCTGCGCTCCATTTTCTGCTCATTATACAGGTGCTGATCATATAATTAGAATATCATCAAAAAGTTAATTTATTTCACTAATTCCATTCAAAAAGTGAAACTTGTATATTATATTTATTCATTACACACAGACTGATATATTTCAAATGTTTATTTCTTTTAATTTCGATGATTATAACTGACAACTAAGGAAAATCCCAAATTCAGTATCTCAGAAAATTAGAATATTATGAAAAGGTTCAGTATTGAAGACACCTGGTGCCACACTCTAATCAGCTTATTAACTCAAAACACCTGCAAAGGCCTTTAAATGGTCTCTCAGCCTAGTTCTGTAGGCTACACCATCATGGGGAAGACTACTGACTTGACAGTTGTCCAAAAGACGACCATTGACACCTTGCACAAGGAGGGCAAGACACAAAAGGTCATTGCAAAAGAGGCTGGCTGTTCACAGAGCTCTGTGTCCAAGCAGATGAATGGAGAGGTGAAGGGAAGGAAAAGATGTGGTAGAAAAAAAAGTGTACAAGCAATAGGGATAACCGCACCCTGGAGAGGATTGTGAAACAAAACCCATTCAAAAATGTGGGGAGATTCACAAAGAGTGGACTGCAGCTGGAGTCAGTTCTTCAAGAACCACTACACACAGACGTATGCAAGACATGGGTTTCAGCTGTCGCATTCCTTGTGTCAAGGCACTCTTGAACAACAGACAGCGTCAGAAGCGTCTCGCCTGGGCTAAAGACAAAAAGGACTGGACTGCTGCTGAGTGGTCCAATGTTATGTTCTCTGATGAAAGTAAATTTTGCATTTCCTTTGGAAATCAGGATCCCAGAGTCTGGAGGAAGAGAGGAGAGGCACACAATCCATGTTGCTTGAGGTCCAGTGTAAAGTTTCCACAGTCAGTGATGGTTTGGGGTGCCATGTCATCTGCTGATGTTGGTCCACTGTGTTTTCTGAGGTACAAGGTCAACACAGCTGTATACCAGGAAGTTAAGAGCACTTCTGCTGCAGACCAACTTTATGGAGATGCAGATTTAATTTTCCAACAGGACTTGGCACCTGCACACAGTGCCAAAGCTACCAGTACCAGTACATGGTTTAAGGACCATGGTATCCCTTTTCTTAATTGGCCAGCAAACTTGCCTTACCTTAACCCCATAGAAAATGTATGGGGTATTTTGAAGAGGAAGATATGCCAGACCCAAGAATGCAGAAGAGCTGAAGGCCACTATCAGAGCAACCTGGGCTCTCATAACACCTGAGCAGTGCCACAGACTGATGCCACGCCACATTGCTGCAGTAATTCAGGCAAAAGGAACCCCAACTAAGTATTGAGTGCTGTACATGCTCATACTTTTCATGTTCATACTTTTCAGTTGGCCAAGATTTCTAAAAATCCTTTCTTTGTATTGGTCTTAAGTAATATTCTAATTTTCTGAGATACTGAATTTGGGATTTTCCTTAGTTGTCAGTTATAGTCATCAATATTAAAAGAAATAAACATTTGAAATATATCAGTCTGTGTGTAATGAATGAATATAATATACAAGTTTCACTTTTTGAATGGAATTAGTGAAATAAATCAACTTTTTGATAGTATTCTAATTATATGACCAGCACCTGTATAATGGTGTCAGATTGTTTTCCTTAGTCTTCCTTATGTGTGAAGGAGCAACTATCTAAAATGCTAGAAAAGAGAGAGTCCATAGTTTAAATCATCAAGTTAGGGTTTTGGATATGCTAAGGAATTGGGATAAATCAGGAAGATTACATACAATGCAGTCTTTTGTGGTAGAAGTGATGGTTCTACCATACTTGTAACAAGGTGTAGAATTTACATTTTTAGCAATGTGAAGTTTGCACAAGACTAGATAATGATCTGAGATATCATTGCTTGACTGCATAATTTCAACACCATCAACATCAATTCCATGTGACAGTAGTACATCTAGAGTATGATTTTGACAATGAGTAGGTCCAGAGACGTGTTGTCTAACCCCAATACAGTACAGAATGTCTATGAATGCTGATCCCAATGTATCTTTTTCATTATCAACATGGATATTAAAATCACCAACAATTAAAACATCTGCAGCCAGCACTAATTCAGATATAAAATTAGCAAATTATTTAATAAAGTCTGTATGGTATGGTGCCCTGGTGGCCTGTATATAGTAGCCAGTACAAACATCACAGGGGATTTATCATTAAACCTCTAGGGTCATCTAACGTGGATACACATTTCGTGGCATCTTCTCCTGATAACACAAAGTAACTTAAATTAAAAAAACTTTCAGTTTTGATAATACAGATAACAGCAATACATCAATCGAATCTGTGAAGTGTCTACTTTTATTTTTATACACAATAACAACAAAACTTTGTGCATTTATAAAATAAAGAAAACAAGCAGGGTTTAAGAAAAAAAGCCTTGGTCTGCGGTGATCTTCATTTAGAAGCGGGTCATTAAAATGAACTGTAACTCAGCAAATACTCAACACAGAGACATGAGAGATATATCTATAGAAAGCTTGACATGTCTTCTTTTAGACTAAGCAAGTCTTATCGAAAACAAATATTCTGTGATAATGTAATCCATATGAAACCCACGTGATGTCCAGTCTTTCACGTCTCCCTTCATTATAGCTAATGCGACCACGCCAATGAGCCGAGAGCGCTTTTGGATATTACAATCATACATGTGTAGCTTGGGGCAGGTAACCGCCCACATCAGAGCAAACAAAGCAGCGAGTGTTTTAAATTTTACTTTTTGCTTCGCACTGAGAGGAATAAGACAGAATTCCCCTAAGAAAAGATTTACTGTGACAGATAAGACAGAATTCACCTATGTTCAATATGTTAGTTTTTCACTAACCACGCATAAACGTTTTCTCAAAAACACAATCATGCACATACATGCTATTTACACATTATTGTAGCCCAGTTTGTACTGAGTACAGTGTTTTCAGACTTTAGCCATGTATATGTTGATAAGCAACTGAAAAAAGCACAAAGGTCAGGGCATGTCAACACTTCTCCAGGCCCCCAAAACCCCCTTAGACCCCAGACGGTTAACATGTGTTTCTCTGGATAATGTTATATGAAGCACCATTACTTCAAACGAGCTATACTTGAAGCCTGCCCTCTGAGAAATACTGAAAACATTGTTATAAATTGAAGCAACACCTCCACCTTTACCTTTTGGATGCGGCTCATGTTTTTAACAATAATCTTGGGGGGTAGACTCATTTAAAATAATCTAATCATCAAGTTTTAGCCAGGTTTCTGTCAAACAGAGTACATCTAAGTTATGATCAGTGATTATATCATTTACAGAAAGTGCTTTCATAGAAAGGGACCTGATATTCAATAAGTTAAGCTTTATCATTTGTTTATCTGTATAACAGGGTTTTTTTTGTTGTTTTTTTTGGTGGGGGGGGGGGGGGTATATGTGATATCTAGGTGAACGAGTCTCTATGTGCTGACAATTAACTTGTTTCTGTGACATGAGTCCAAAAGCATTCACTGCACGATTAAGCCTATTAGAATGCAGTTAGAATGCCCTTATAATTCAAGTAATGAAAGAAAAAATACCCATGTATAATTTTTTGGTTTTATATTTATTGCACAAGCAATGTACTTTTCTGAATATCAGCACAAGTAATAGCACAAACGTGCTAAAAATTTATTTATTTATTTTATTATTATTATTATTATTTTTTTTTTACAGTGCATAGGAACACAGTGTTTCGTTATTTGAATAAATAATTTTTTTGAACGAATCGCATCAGCCAATGATTCAATGGTCCTTTCAGAAGGACTCACTTGTTTCGTTTCTAATGAATCAGCTGTTTTGAACAAATCGTTTGATTTGAATGATTCGATAAATCATGTATTAAAACAGGTACTTGGTGCCACCTACTGGTGGTTTTATTGTCATATTTATTTATCCATGACAGGCCTAAAACAACCAAAGGTGCCACTGTGGCAGCACATGTTTTTGGGTGGATGACATGACATGCAGTTCTTCCTGTCCATGATTTCCTATACTAATAAAAATGGGTATTTGTTAAAAAATTATATCTTTGTTGTTTCTCTGACAAGATATTATTAAAGCATAACATAGCTTTACTGGTGTATAAAAACCCCTACTTAAAATTGTTATCTAAACATCAAAATTGTCATATGGTGTGACTGTCTGGACTAAGTGTGAACTTACTAATATGACAATATATCTTAGCAAAGTATAAATAATTGATAGTTTTACAGTTTAAGTAAAAGAATTAGGCATTTTTAATGGCAAGTTGGTGACTAGAATGTCTTCATCCGGCCAAATAAACCAGACTGCATATTTTACAGCCGTGATCAAATAGTTTGCACAATATCTGAGCCAGAACCTCTTCACAGGTGCCAAGCTCTCTTAGATTGACTGGCTTAAGTTTAATATGGTCTGAAATGTTTTCGTCTTTCGGCTTTTCAGCTTCCACTGATGTTTAAAGATCCCATGTGAATCTGTTATTATCCGTTATTATCCCATGGGTATCCATTACTAATAATATAAATGTCTATGAATTTTCAATCTAAAACATTTGACTAATTGTAAGCTTATAATATTTTTACTGTTTAAAAATTATAATTGTTGTTACAACACATACTTTCTAATCTTAAAATGTTCACGTTGAAGGTTCTTGGCGGGAGATTGTGTTTGATTTACTCATGTTTCTGAGTTTCATAAAAAACATTTTTAAAAGATTTAAAACAATGTTGGTATGTTTGTTAATTGAGTTGAATTCATTGGATGTTTAATGCATATAAAATACACTTTTTTTGCATTGACAAATTGTGGTGTGGTGCATTTCATCATATACAGGTGCATCTCTATAAACTAGAATGTTGTGGAAAAGTTAATTTATTTCAGTAATTCAGCTCAAATTGTGAAACTCGTGTATTAAATAAATTCAATGCACACAGACTGAAGTAGTTTAAGTCTTTGGTTCTTTTAATTGTGATGATTTGGGCTAACATCATCTCAACAAATTAGAATACTTCATAAGACAAAAAAAAAATATTTTTAGTGAACTCTTGACCTTCTGGAAAGTATGTTCATTTACTGTACATGTACTCAATAATTGGTAGGGGCTCCTTTTGCTTTAATTACTGCCTCAATTCGGCGTGGCATGGAGGTGATCAGTTTGTGGCACTGCTGAGGTGGTATGGAAGCCCAGGTTTCTTTGACAGTGGCCTTCAGCTCATCTGCATTTTTTGGTCTCTTGTTTCTCATTTTCCTCTTGACAATACCTCATAGATGGTCATTTAACCAACTTTTGGTGCTTTTGGCAGTGTGGGCAGGTGCCAAATCCTGCTTGACAATGAAATCAGCATCTTCAAAAAGCTGGTCAGCAGAAGGAAGCATAAAGTGCTTCAAAATTTCTTGGTAAACAGGTGCAGTGACTTTGGTTTTCAAAAAACAAAATGGACCAACGCCAGCAGATGACATTGCACCCCAAATCATCATAGACTGTGAAAACTTAACACTGGACTTTAAGCAACTTGGGCTATGAGCTTCTCCACCCTTCCTCCAGACTCTAGGACCTTGGTTTCTAAATGAAATATAAAACTTGCTCTCATCTGAAAAGAGGACTTTAGACCACTGGGCAACAGTCCAGTTCTTCTTCTCCTTAGCCCAGGTAAGATGCCTCTGACGTGTTCTGTGGTTCAGGAGTGGCTTAACAAGAGGAATACGACAACTGTAGCCCAATGTCTTGACACGTCTGTGTGTGGTGGCTCTTGATGCCTTGACCCCAGCCTCAGTCCATTCCTTGTGATGTTCACTCAAATTCTTGAATCGATTTTGCTTGAGAATCCTCATTAGACTGCGGTTCTTTCGGTTGGTTGTGC
The DNA here is from genome assembly GCF_018340385.1 of Cyprinus carpio. Lineage (NCBI taxonomy): Eukaryota > Metazoa > Chordata > Actinopteri > Cypriniformes > Cyprinidae > Cyprinus > Cyprinus carpio. Next base: position 902,941 of record NC_056599.1, read on the forward strand.
GTCTTTCTCTTCCACACTTTTCCTTCTTCTCAACTCTGTTAACATGCTTGGATACAGCACTCTGTGAACAGCCAGCTTCTTTGGCAATGAATGTATGTGGTTCACCGCCTTGTGAAGGGTGTCAATGATTGTCTTCTGGACAACTGTCAGATCAGCAGTCTTCCCCATGATTGTGTAGCCTAGTGAACCAAACTGAGAGACCATTTTGGAGGCTACGGAAACCTTTGCAGGTGTTTTGAGTTAATTAGCTGATTGGCATGTCACCACATTCTAATTTGTTGAGATGAATTGGTGGTGAATTGGTGGGTTTTTGTTAAATGTGAGCCAAAATCATCACAATTAAAAGAACCAAAGACTTAAACTACTTTAGTCTGTGTGCATTGAATTTATTTAATACACGAGTTTGAGTTGAATTACTGAAATAAATGAACTTTTCCACAACATTCTATTCTATTGAGATGCACATGTAGTGTGACTATATCATTTGGTGGGATAATCAGAATTGTGGCAATAAAAATACTTTTTTTATTATAAACGATAAAAAACTCAGTGGAACAAAAAAATAAATAGTATCTGCAAGATTCACAAGCATTTAGTTAGATTTAAAACAGGGTTTGTCAGAATTATTCTAAAATGTCTGGAAAGGCTGAGGAGAGTTGTCTTACTCTGCATGATGATTTAGAAAAAGAATACAAAATCTAATGGATCTGCACAAAATAATGTTAAATCTTAAGATAGTAATGATAAAGATTTATAAGTTAGTTACTTAGGGAGAGTATATCCCAATTTCACTTTATATAGAATATATATTATGTCACACCACATGACAATTTTAGGCACAAATACAACAAATTGGTAAATAAATCCAATTTCCAATACAAAATCTTAAAGACCAAAATTATTATTTTTTTTTTTTGGAAATTCAAGAGTCAGTACAACACAACTCAATATTTTTTATGCCTAATATTGAAGTAAAAAAAAAAAATCAGGCTTATGTCAACCACCCTTTTATAATTAGTTATACTGAAAAAGTTTCAATTCAGTCAATGTGTTTTACCCTGTTTTCTGATTGGTCAGATCGCCTGTCAATCATGCTTCCTGCAAATGGTCAACTGTGTAGTTGATCAAACCTACAAACATATTTAATAGTTCTCCCTATGGGGTTTGTCTCTATAATATTTTAAATATAATAATTTTAAGATTTTTTTTTTAACACAATTGTCTACTTAACACAATTCTGCCAGCGTGACCACCAAGTTACCCAACTCATAAGAGCGGCCATTTCTGTTGCATATGAGAAACATCAAACAGCAAATAAAACAAAAGCGTAACAGAACCACGCTACTCATTTGTGCTGCGCAGCACAGACCATTTAGCAGCTCGGACCAAAAATTGAGCGCAACGCAAGCAAACTGGTCCAAGCTCAGAACAGGTTTACTCAGGAACCAATATTAATCTCACGACACGGTTACTACACAGTGCTGTAAGATCTAGTGAGAAGAGTTTGAACTCGCCACAGAATGAATAAGGTTGCTGCGAGATCTAGTGAGAAGCATTCAAATTCAGCACAGAGTTCTGCTATGAATAGATCAAACAGCACTGACGCAGAAACCCAGGAGCAGTAACGCTAACTATAACCATGGTGTTGTGGCAGAAATTGTCCAATGTTATTACATCATTAATTTCAGGGTTTGTACAACCTTTTGAGAGTTTTTTAAGCACTTTTTAAGAACTTTTTACGTATTTCACATTAAAATTACATTTTTAATGGAACAAAACACAATGTTTATCAATAAAGTTTTGTAGTAAACAAACACGCAAAATAAATAAAAAAATACATAAAATTACCACTATAACCAGTAGAAGGCAGCAGAGGAGCAGTTATTCGCTTATTAGTCATTCATTTCTATGTTTTGCTTTAAATATTGAAATACTAAAATTGTATTCTAATAATGGTACATTTAGTAAGAGTAGAATACATCAATTTTTTATATGAAAATTATACAATCAGGACATTACCTATGATTGTCGGAAGGGGAATAATAGGCCCCAAATCAGCCAAATTATCTTGTGGTGTGTACCCAGCTTTAGACTGAAGCCCTGCACTGTTACATCAGGGTTCACTTTTATTTTCATAATTCCCAGCTTTTTACAAGATACTGAAAATTAACAATTTTTTCTTTTATTTCAGAGTTCATTGAAGAAAACGAGGAGAATGAAGAATCAAGTGAAGTTGAGGAGAAAAATCATGTCAAAACTGGAGAAAAACCTTTGAGTTGCTCTCAAACCAAACAGAAAGATTTAAAGAAAAGGAGAGCCAAGAAATCTTTCACCTGCACTCAGTGTGGAAAGAGTTTGACAAGCAAAACAAGTCTTGAGCATCACATGAGAATTCATACTGGAGAGAAACCGTTCACTTGTGATCAGTGTGGGAAGAGTTTCACACAATCAGCACACCTTAAGAAACACATGAACATCCACCCAGGAGAGAAGCTGCGTGCATGTGATCAATGTGGCTAAATGTTTTTGTGGGCTTCAGTCACACTGGAGAGAAACCTTATGTGTTCACACTGCAACAAGAGATTCAGTCATTCATCAAATCTGAAAACACACGAGAGGATTCACACTAGAGTGAAACCCTATGTGTTCACACTGCAACAAGAGATTCAGTCTGTCATCAAATCTGAAAACACATGAGAGGATCCACACTTGAGAGAAACCGTATCACTGCACAGCATGTGGGAGGCATTTCAAACGTTGATGAGCCCTAAGTAGATCATCTTCAGATCCAGCACTTTCAGATCTGATGCTGCGTCCTGAACAAATGTGAAACAAGAATGCATCAATCTGTAAAATATATTCTGGATAAATCTGTCTTAACCATAACATGACAAAGAAACATTAAAGTTTTTACAGTGAATAAAGTTCATCTCTGTCTTCAAAACCAGCAGATTCAACTGAGATTCAGATAAACTCAAAGATGGAGTTCCTCCCCAGAGATCAATGTCACAAAGTTTAATTCTTGTATATCAGTTTGTTTCATGATTTAAATGATATCATTTTGCTTTCTTATGAGTTTCATTTCATTCATATTCAGTTGTCTTATAATGCATATCACTTTTAGTTTGCTTATGTTTTCATAAAGGAAAGTAGAAGTTTTTCGATCTGTTCTTGTTCAGGAAGCTGAAGAAGAGACTGTAACATTTTTAAGAAACACCAAGATATATTTATAATTTATTCTTCATTGTTCTTTTAAAAACAAGTTATTCTTCTATTATACATTTAGAAAACACAAATGCAAGATATACTGTCATGCAGCTTTGTAATTGATCCTAAATTGTTTCTCTTGTAAGTAGAAATGAGTATCTGAACCCAGTAATGAGCCCTGGGGCTAAATATGAAAGACCGTGATATCGATAAAACTCTAATGTTAACTGTTCTGCTTTTGGTGTTGGGGAATTACAATTTATTATTGGTTCATAAATATTATCAAGCTAACTGTATCTTGCCAACTGTTTCTACATGTGATAATATCCATATATCCATCTGCGATGCGTTTTCGGTTTTTGCAATCCAGAAGGAATTGTACTTTATTGTACTTTAGGGCTGTGTGATTCATCTAATTCTATTTTTGATTGAGTTTGACTTCCAAGGATAATGAAAATAAGTTGTTTGAGGTAAAGTGATATATTAGAGACAATCAGATGTGTCTTGTGGACTTTATGGCTGCCACGTGTGTGTCTTTTAAATCCACATGCCTGCAGTAATCCATTATTATGAGTTTACACCACTGATCTATAACTGGATTGCTTATAATGTCATAAAAGCAAAGCCACCGCGCGGCCATATTGCTATTCCCTAGTATTCCCATACATTCTGTTGAATTAAGAGTAAATCGTTTGATTTTAATTTAAGGAGAAAACATTACCTAACTAGTCAGCATTTTTATATCTCAAGTGTTTTCCTGTACATTCTTACAAAGCAAATGTGCTGCATGTAAAATGTTATTTGTTTAATGTTGAGAAACTCCCCTTCCCATTAATAAGTATCATATTCATTACAGTAGCAAACATCAGATGAACATTATGCACATCAGATGGACGAGATCCTCAACAAATGTACTACAGATGAAAAAAAATTCTTATTTCGAAATCTGAATAAAAACTGTATACTTTATACTTTAATTCACCTTGTACAATTATTCACTGTTTATTTAATTATTATTTATTGTTTTTATTTGTAACTGCAAATGTTTTAACAAATATTTCATTAACAGCAGTTAATTATTTCATTGAAACCAGTTAATGATTTAAATGTCAGTTAAATTAAATAAATTTCTACATAACATTTTACTCCTATGGAAAGTGTAATGCTAGAATTTGCGTGTCTGAAATAGATATTGCTCAATCATGGAAAAAAATAAATACATGCATCATAACATCATTCAGAGAAATGCTGACAACATACTGTACAGACTTAAAGACATGAAGCTTCATTTCCAAAAAGATGCATGGTAAGCTTTGAATTACAATATAATATAGACCAAAATAGTAATAGACGATTGTATTGACATATTTATTGTATATTCAAATCAATTTCTGATACTTATATCTGATATGTTCATTTTTAATATTTCCTGCAAAATTACATAAATATATTTTGTATTGGATCAATTAACTAAAGTTGCTTTACAACGATTTGTAACGTACAAATAAACTTAAAGGGGTCATATGATATTGCTAAAAAGAACATTATTTTGTGTATTTGGTGTAATGAAATGGGTTTATGCAGTTTAAGTTTCAAAAAACACATTATTTTGCACATACTGTAAATTATTGTTTCTCCTCTATGCCCCACCTTCTGAAACGCTTCGATTTTGACAAATTTCATCGTTCTGAAAAGCGAGGGGTCTGCTGATTGGCCAGTTATCCAGTGTGTTGTGATTGGCTGAATGCCTCAAGCGTGTGACAGAAATGTTACGCCCCTTACTATACTGTGATGCCGTGTGTCCCAGAGCTCAGAGACAAAAACATTAAAACCCATTATAAACGAGGCATTTGTTGCATCTAGTGGAGACATAATTACAGATTATAATGACAATACCAACGGTTCTCAATTCCAGTCCTCGCACCCCCCAGCTCTGCATATTTTGCATGTCTCTATTTGTTAACACACCTGATTCAGATAATCAGCTCGTTAGAAGTGAGCTCAGTCAATGAACAGTGTTCCCATTGACATGGTCCCTACACAGTGTTCATTGCTCCCTAATCCCTGAGCAGGGGAAATCTGTTTAAGTTTACCTCACTTTGGAATATTCATTCACGGATTTGCACTGCGCAACGTCTTCACACAAAAACAAGTGTGACATCATAAGTGTTGGGGAATAATGGATTACTTAGTAACAAGTTACTCTAATTTGATTACTTTTTTAGTAACGGAGTAATCTAACCCGTTATAATTTTCAAAATAGTAATTAGAGTATAGTTACAAGCCGAGGTCTCTATACGTTATTGCCGCGTTACATTGCTGACAAAATGCAGTGTTTTATAATCTAGAGATTGTAAAAAGGATGTAGCACACGCACTGTCAAGTCAAGTGCCAGTGGATTAGAGACCTGCTCCCGCGAGACCCAACGCAACAGAGAACAGTGCAGGACAAGACTTCATAGGCGAGAACAGACACTCGTGTGTGTGCGGGATGTGGGAGAATAAAATAATTTACGGGACTTCTGCAGAATAGAAATATCTAAAGATAAAATATCTAAAACAAATAAATTGTTATTCATCTATTGCACAAAAGCAACATGAACTAATATAAACAATTAAAAGGTGCAAGCGTATGCAGAGTTTCTATTTAGGCTATAACGTGTTTGCAGCATTGAGCAATGCAGTGCTGAAATTTGCGTGCTCACGAATCCTCTCATTATAACACATGAATTGTAGACATTATGAAAGATTCATTATGCATATATTTATTGTGTTATAACAGAGATTTGTGAGATTGCAATGAACTGAGATGTCTTTTAAAGATTATAAATGCGGTGCTCTTTGCTGGCATTCTGCCTAGCCAAATATAGCTGAGTATCATCAGCATAACAGTGGAAACTAATCCCATATTTTCTAATAAAATTACCAAGGGGCAACATGCATATTGAAAATAACAGAGGACCTAGGACAGATCCTTGTGGCACTCCATTTTTTACTGGTGATAAATGAGATGACTCCCCATTTAAATAAACAAAGTGGTAACGATCTGACAGGTAGGATCTAAACCATCTTAAAGCCTGCCCTTGGATACCTGTATAGTTTTGTAATTGATCTATGAGTATGCCGTGATCTATGTTGTCGAACGCAGCACTAAGATCAAGTAAAACGTCTCAGGTTACGAATGTAACCATGGTTCCCTGAGTAGGGAACGAGACACTGCGTCCTCTAGGGGTCGCTATGGGGAACACCTCGTCGTGACCCGTGTCTGAAGCATACAAATGAAAAAACACCAACGAGTTGGCCGGCGACAGCCTCTGACGTCACTACCGGTGCGACTATAAAACAGGCACCAGGAAAACACGTCATTCACTTCTTCGTCTGAAGCTTGCGTCCGAAGCATGGCAGGGAGCTAGAGGACGCAGTGTCTCGTTCCCTACTCAGGGAACCATGGTTACATTCGTAACCTGAGACGTTCCCTTTCAAGGGAACTTCGAACTGCGTCCTCTAGGGGTCGCTATGGGGAACAGTATACCCACGCCGCCATGCTGAGGGGAGTGCAGGCCAGAATCATGGCGAACACCAAGTACCAACTCTACCATTTCAATGGGAGTTGCCCCCGGGACGTTTAGACGGCTGTCTGTGACAATACCCCTTACGGCCAAAGGCCTAAGCTACATACCCAACTTAATTGTTAGGGCCTCGGCCCGGTGGTAGAGCTAAAGGCTTGGAATCAGGAAAGATTCCTTTAAAGGGATACGGCTAGGAACCTAGCATTTTATACTAAGTCTTGCCTGTCACACAGGGGCTACAGCTTGCTTCTGCAAAAGCTTGCTGAAGGAGCTGTCTCAACAGATCTCCAGTAGCAACACCCTGTTTAGATAGGTATCCGAGGTTACATGGGTGGAGTGGCGCCCAAGATGAACGGGGCTTTTACCAACTCAAGAAAGGGCACGAAGCAACCGCGCGAAGCCCTCACCATATAGGATTTTAGAAAGAACGCAGAGTACTAGCGTGCGAACTTACCACAGTGTGGATTTCAGAAAGTGTGCAAAGACGTGCACACTTACCATATCATGGATTTTCAAATACTGTTCTAAGGAAGGGCTCTCGTGGCACTCTGATAGAGCAGCTCATAGATGGAATGGTGCATCTCAAAAAAGTATGTTTGAGAGTCATCAACTCGATCTGTGGAAATAATGCTGGAGCGCTCTGGGAAAAACAGTGAACTCAGTCTCATATGAGAGGAGAACTCCTGAATCCAGAGTAGCACGCTCATAGGCGACCCTTCTTGGAAAAGGGGAGCGCTGCTAAACTACCACGAGAATCGCCCGAATAGCCCCTCATGTTGAGGGAAGCGATGCTTGAAGTGTATAAACAAATACACACTGGCTGAATGGAGCCCAAGGAACCAAGGTCTAATCATCTCAAGAAAGGGAACGAGGCGGAGCGCGTAACCCTTACCATACAGGATTTCAGAAAGTGCGCAGAGTCTTGCGTGCACACTTACCAATACGTGGATTTTTAGAAAGTGCGCAAAGTGTTCACGTGCACACTGACCACCATGTGGTTTTCAGAAAGTACACAGAGCTTAGCGTGTGTACCTAAAGGTTCCTAAGCATCGCAGAGGCGCTGAACCACACGGGAGAGGCAAGCTCAAATTTTATAAACCTCTAGCGAGGGGAGCATCACCTGAGGCAGCATATACAAGAAGACTTCTGTAACTGCCACCTTCACTTCCCGCTTGATGCGACAGCACCTAAGCGGCCAGGAGACCCCTCAGGGTGACCTGGCCGGACATCCATGAAATTCCCTGCAGTGCTGTGCCAGGCCTGATGATCAAGGAGGCTCCCGCAGAAACCTGTGATCTCAGCCGCCTAATACCGAAACATGAAGCCGGATGGCTGGTGCTGACGAGTGTTTAGTAAACACTGTAACTGAGCACTGCAAAGGAAACTCACAGAGTTTATTAGTAGACACATAACCACCAGCAATTTACACATAAGTATATACAGAAAGGGTTATTTTTATACTCCCACCCTCCTGCGCTGGAGCCCCGCTCAAGGGGCGCCTCCTTTTAGTCCGGGTCATTTTTAAGGTGGTTGCTATGAACATAGAACCAGCCAAAAACATTATAGGTCCAGCATAGGAGACTGTTATGCGTTAGAGGTTTCCACCTAACCTCGATCAGGTGGAGAGCTGGTGGTTACAGGGGAATTAGGAAGGGGAGGATAAAAGCAGAAGTTAAAAATCCCTAAAGGGAATGAGTAGATACCTCAGTATCACTCTGACTCAGACGAGAACGCTGCCTCGTCTGGATCACATCCCTTAGGTTCTGCTTACCTCCTTGTGACCCACAATTCCTCTTAACCCTGCCCGCAGGTGGGGGAGGAGCGTGAGTCGCGACACTAGCCTTCTGTGCCCGTCTTTGATCCTCAGATCGAGACAGGCCAGGACCCCTATGTTGTTCGGGCTCAGACCTGGACCTTCGTGGAACGAAGGATCTGAAAGCAGCGGAGTGCGCCTTCGTCTCCCCGAACTTCTCGATCACCGTCTCAACGGAAATACCGAAAAGTTCAGAAGGCGAAACCTGAGCATCGAGAAAAAAGCCTTTTCTTTCTTCCCGATGTCTGCCAGGTTCATCCACAGATGTCTCTCCGCCACCACCATGGCCGCCATAGTCCTGCGCTTGGCAGAGGCGGTCTGCTTGGTAGCCCGGAGAGAGGCCTGTGGTGCAGCGCAGCTCGGCTACCTGATCAGGAAAAAGGCTTTCGCCTTTATCCAGGTCTCTTAGCAGATCAGTCTGATATGCTTGAAGCATTTATTTTGTAATAAAGCCACAGCCTGACCTGCTGCTGCGTATGCCCTGCCATTTAAGCAAGATGCATTGCTTGAAGGGGCTTAGATGGCAAGGAGGGAGATTAAGAGAGGATGTCTCCCCCGCAGAATGAAAGCTCTTTCTGCAGGGGGCATCCTCTCATAGCCGTTTTCGCGCATCGCCTCGATGTCGGCAAAACTCTTATGCTGAAACCGATGTATGCGAGAAGAAAATGGCCTCTTTCATTTCCTTTCGATCTCTGTATGGAGATCAGGCAGAAATGGAAGGCTCACCTGAGCTGGAGGGCTATGGTCGGAAAGATAACGCTCATCGAGGCGCGATCCATAAACTCCAACAGCTCTACATAGGCAGGGCAGGAGAATTGAGAAGGCTCAGCCTCAGCTTCTTCACCATCCTCAAATATCTCCTGCTTTTCCTGGGTAAAAAACCAGCAGAGCACTAACCTCAGTATCAGAAAGTGTTAAAGATATAACATCATCCTCCCGAGGCTCTCTCTCGTCCGACGCCATTATGAGCGCGAAAGGGAAAGTCCCTCTTTAAACCATTCAGACAGATCCACCTGAAATTCTCACGAGCTCATTCTCCTCCGTGCCGGCACGGATGCATACATTGTCTAAACGCTTGCTAGTAGTCGCCATGATAGACAGAGAAAGAGCGCTCTTACCGGTTCTTTCAGATGCACGCTTCAAACAAAACAGTCAGTGAAGACGAAGAAGAGAATGACGTGTTTTCCCGGGGCCTGTTTTATAGTCGCACCGGTAGTGACGTCAGAGGCTGTCGCCGGCCAACTCGTTGGTGTTTTTTCATTTGTATGCTTCAGACACGGGTCACGACGAGGTGTTCCCCATAGTGACCCCTAGAGGACGCAGTTCGAAGTTCCCTTGAAAGGGAACTATATTATTTTATTTCAAATAAAGGGAAAATTAAAAGTGAGTTGAATCCAATCAGCTCTAAAAGATCTTAGAATAGTTGTGCATCCTTCTGAAGGCGCTCCTCCTGTGTTTGCGGTATTGCTTTGACCATTTAAACATGTTAATTACAAAAACAAAAAGTTTGGTGTATTGTCTCTGGAAAAATCAACAGTGATTGATCAGTCTTTATTTATGTATTATGTAAGAATACACGTCACACCTCTGTTTATCAATTTGCACTGGCTACCAATAGCTGCTTGCATAAAATTCAAGGCATTGATGTTTGCATACAAAACCACCACTGGCTCTGCACCCCTTTACCCAAATTCATTACTTCAGACTTATGTGCCCTCTAGAAGCTTGCGTTCTGCAAGTGAACGTCGCTTGATTGTGCCATCCCAAAGAAGCACAAAGTCACTTTTACGGACTTTTAAATTAAATGTTCCCTCCTGGTGGAATGACCTGCCCAACTCAATCCGAGCAGCTGAGTCCTTAGCCATCTTCAAGAATCGGCTTTAAACACATCTCTTCCATCTTTATTTGACCCTCTAACTTTTGCACTCACTATTCTAATTCTATTTAAAAAAAAAATACAAAAAAATCTAACTACCTTTCTAATCTTTTTGTATTCTATCTATTTTCTTTTCATTTATTATACAATTATAAAAAAAGACCTCTAACACTAGCTTGCTCTATTCTTTTTCTATTCTATCTGTTTTCTTTTTTATTTATTATATTATTTAAAAGCCCTTGCTACGTATACTGCGTTTAGGCTAACTGAGACTTGTTATAGCACTTATATATCATTGCTCTTTTGTTGTTTTTGTTTGCTTCCATTGTCCTCATTTGTAAGTTGCTTTGGATAAAAGTGTCTGCTAAATGACTAAATGTAATTTAATGTAATGTAGACGTTATTACCTAGGTGAAGCAAAATTTGCTGAAATATAGGCTACAGTAAGAGCACCTGGTTGTCCATCAGGTGCCTGTCAGTGTCAAAGTTAAGTTTGTTGCTATAGCAACAGCTAGATCAAACAATCATTGTTAAAAAAAACTGTCATTGTGTCGAGATCACGAGAAAATTAAGTCGTGATAACGAGAAAACAACTTTGGTTATGTCGAGATAACGATAAAATTAAGTCTTTATAATGAGAAAACAACTCATTATGTTGAGAACACGAGAAAATTAAGTCGTTATAATGAGAAAACAAGAAGGAAAAAAATAAATATTGCATGGCTGCTTAGAACTTCCGTACATTTTTTTGCAGGAAGGAGCACAATTGAGCAGACACAACTTTTTCTAAAATTTTAGAAATAAATGGAAGATTTGAAATGGGTCTGTAATTTGCCAGTTCACTAGGATCTAGCTGTGGTTTCTTAATAAGAGGCTTAATAACAGCCAGCTTGAATGGTTTTGGGACGTGACCTAAAGATAACGACGAGCTAATAATATTGAGAAGTGGTTCTTCTGCTACTGGTAACAACCCTTTCAGTAATTTAGTGGGTACAGGATCTAATAAACATGTTGTTGGTTTAAATGCAGTGATAAGTTTATTTAGCTCTTCCTGTCCTATACTTGTAAAGCACTGCAGTTTATCTTTGGGTGATAAACTGCAGATGGATAAAACTGAAGTATTAGACGCTGTAGAATCTACATTTGTTATTGTATTTCTGATGTTATCTATTTTATTGGTGAAGAAATTCATAAAGTCATTACTATTTAACTGTGATGGAATATTTAGATCCAGTGGCGTCTGGTTATTTGTTAATCTAGCCACTGTGCTAAATAAAAACCTTGGATTGTTTTTGTTATTTTCTATGAGTTTGTGGATATGCTCGGCCCTGGCAGTTTTTAGAGCCTGGACATACTGTTTTTCCACGCAATTCTAAAAACTTCCAAGTTAGTTTTTCTCCATTTGCGCTCAAGACTACGAGTTTCTTTCTTGAGAGAATGAGATTACTGTTAAACCATGGCACAATACGGTTTTCTCTAACCTTTTTTAATTTGATGGGGGCAACAGCTTCTATTGTATTAGAGAAGATAGTGCCCATGTTGCCAGTCATTTCGTCTAGTTCATGTGTATTTATGGGTACACAGAGCAGTTGAGATAAATCAGGCAGGTTATTTGCAAATCTGCCTTTGGTGGCTGGAACAATAGTTCTGCCCGGACAACGGAGCCATACAGTTAATATCATTAATACGCAGAATGCACGATACAAGGAAGTGGTCAGTAACATCATCACTTTGTGGTACGATATCTTTATCAGTAAGATCAATTCCATGCGATATAATTAAATCTAGCGTATAATTAAAATGATGAGTGGGCCCGGTGACATTTTGCTTGACTCCAAAAGAGTTTATAAGGTCAGTAAATGCAAGTCCTAATGCATCATTTGTATTATCGACATGAATGTTAAAATCTCTGACAATTAGCACTTTATCAATGGTAACCAATAGGTCTGAGAGGAAATCTGCAAATTCTTTTAGGAATTCTGTATATGGCCCTGGTGGTCTATACACAGTAGCCAGAGCAAGAGATACAATAGATTTCTTTTGCATATCTGACAGTGTAACATTAAGCAGAAGTATTTTGAATGATTTAAACCTGTATCCTGTTTTCTGGGTAACATTGAGAATATCACTATATATTGTTGCAACACCTCCCCCACGACCATTCTGATGGGGCTCATGTTTATAACAGTAGTTTGTTGGAGTAGACTCATTTAGACTAATATAATCATTTGGTTTTAGCCAGGTTTCAGTCAAGCAGAGTACATCAAAACTATTAACTGTGATCATTTCATTTACAATAACTGCTTTGGGTGTGACTGATTTAATGTTTATGAGCCCAAACTTTAGAAATTGTTTTTGTTCATTTATTTTACATTTTTCTGGTTTAATCACGATTAGATTTTTTCTAGATCCTACATTAAATTTATGTGCTGCGTACCGTCTCGATCAGGCTCCTGAAGTCCCTCTTCAGCGTCTCCGTCTGCCGCAGCGTGGTGTCGTTAACCCCGGTGTGAAGCACGACCGCTCTGGGGCTCTCGTTGGCCTTCAGAATTGCGGGTATCTGCGCAGAAACATCGAGAACACGAGCACCAGGGAAACAGTGAGTGTGCACTTTACCTTCGTCTAACGTAACACGGACGTGACGGACGATGGAGTCTCCGACGATCACAGCGTCGTGTTCTGTCTCGTGGAGGGGAGCGAAGCGGTTCCGGGTGGAGATTTCGAAGACTGGAGGCAGCGGAGGGGGAGAGGTCATTGCCCGGGTCCTGGCTCGCGTCCTCCGCTGTGGCTGAACCCAGGGTCCGTGGTGTCCCGGCACCGGAGTGAAGGACATCTGGGAAGATCGCATCCTGGGTGCACCGGTCCTGTGCACAGAAACACACAGAGTAGATGTGGTGGGACTGTTAGCAGCATGCTGTATACTTACCCCGGACTTGTGAGCGTCAACCCGGGAGGTTTCCAGCGCGGCTCTCCGCTCTCTCAGCTGGGCCTGCCTCACCTCCAGGTCACAAATTTGCTTCTCCGCAGCCTCCAGCTCGAGCTGCACCGAATGCAACTTGAACGTGTCCTCATCTGCACTCAAAGGTAGGCATACATCCATTATTAAAGCAAATAACAGTGAGTAAAGCAATGGTAATGTGTGCGAATAAAGTATTAGCGATTTGCTAATTAGGATAGTAAATCTACTTTTATGGAACATTTGAGAAAGCTTTTTCTTCTTTCCTACTTTGTCTGGACTGGTTTAAGGTTCTTGGTTCATGTTCAAATAATATACCTGAGGTTGGAAAGTATCCTTATAGTTGATTGTTGAGGGGGCCTCTTTATTAACCCAGTTATTATGCATTTTGTTGTTTCTTTTCCTTTATTGGTGTATTCTGAAAATACAAGTTTGTGGAAGAATATTGTGGGATGTATGTGGACATTCTGCTGTCGATTTTTGGTAGGGGAGTTTAGCGCCACTCTCTTATCATTTCATCCTTATGGGATAATTTTCATATTGACTGTCCTTTTGTGGGAGGTTCTTTAATGTGAAATCCTTATTATATGTAGGGCTGTACGATATATCGAACGATATGATCATGCGCATCTAGTCAGTAAATCTGGTTCCGTGATTACCGCTAAATCACCATCACCTGCTTCCAAATTGAGCGGCATTTAATAGACAGAGCCGTAGATCACTGACAAGCTACGCAATATCACGTTCATTATCCCAGATGAATCACCTTCAATAATGAACGCGATATTGCATAGCTTGTCAGTGATCTACGGCTCTGTCTATTAAATGCCGCTCCATTTGAAATCAGGTGATGCCGATTTAGCGCTAATCAGGGAACAGGCTTTACTGACGAAATGCGCGTGACAATCACATGCGATATATCGGCCAGCCCTAATTATATGTGACTGTTTTTTTTGGTGATGCCTAAGTTTCATGTAATTCTGTGGGGTTGAATGTAACGGAGTTAAAAATAACATTAATTCTAATGATATTCATAGTGTTGAATTACATGAAATTAGAGGGTAAATTAAATCAAATAGTGTTTTGGTGCCCTCTAGTGGTTAATGCATTGAAGACATTCATTATTTTGTCCTTGCGCGCCTACTGTAAATGGCTGACACTGCTGCAGGTAAGCATGTTTCTCTTCTCTCCTGTTTATGGTGTTTTAAAAAAAAGGGATAAACGTGTGTTTAATATGAGTTTTTCAGATGTAAACATTTGTAGTGATTATATCAACAAATTTACAGTGAACTGGATGGGTTTATATGTCCAATGCAAACATTGTTGAGTAATTATCGTTGTGCCTCGTGTCTCATGCGGTGAAATTAACGTGCTGCTGCTGATGCAACATCAGATAGCTAGATAGAATACACACAGTTACCCTTAATGAGAGAGTTTGTTCATTTTATGTTTTTCTTTTTTCAGTGGTATATGTCAGTGTTTTCACACTGTGTAATAATACATTTTGATGTATTCCTCAGGTATGTGATTTTCATGTTTATTTTTGTTATTTTGTTAACATAGAATTGTTACAAGTTGTATGGTAGTTCAGCAGAAAATGACTGACACTGGTACGGTGATTTATGTCTGCAGTGTTTTTGCCCTGTGTAATAATACATTTTGATGTATTCCTCAGACACGATTATCATTGCTGCAGAGAATAAAAGAAAGAACAGACAACCAGATTATTGCGTACGTCATCCATTTAAAGCTTGTGAAGGTTGTGTGGGATGTGTTAAGGCATTACACTTGAGTCACAGTCATTACACTTGACCCCTCCCCCATAATATTAATTGTTTATAGGCCATGTATTAGGCACTTTTTTTAGTAAATGTTTATTTTTCAGTGTTAATGAAAGTGACACCAAAAAACAGGATCATCATTAGGAAATCCTTGGGGGGCTGTGCCGGGGCTAAGCATGTTTCTGATGGGGCTATAGCAACGTCAAGCCCCGCATTGAACACAGATCTGAGATCATCTCTCAGTTTGGACGAATGGTGCTTTCACACATTCAGATATCAGTTCCTCTTCTTTCTTTAAATGTTTTTCTACAACTGAAATTCAACTTCTTTCTTCTGTATCGACTTCTGCTATAGTTGCTGCAAACTTTTTACGAATTCACTGTTGCTATCATTGCTGCTTATTATCTAAAGTGTTTATTTCACTGATTTCATGTAATGCATGGTTCCTCTTCCACACACCTGGCTCTGATTTTCAGGTGCATTTAATTAGAGCTGTAAAATGGTTCTCCAGGAGCAGGAATGAGGAACCTGATGTAGCTAAAGCACATTCATTTCTGCATGTTAACTGTAGATAGACCAGTGGTTCCCAAACCAGTTCTTGGACAACAGTGCACATGCTGAATATCTGTTTTTGACACCCACTGGATTCTCTGCTAATGAACTGATGACTGAATCAGGGGTGTTTGATTAGGGAGAGATACGATGGCCATCTTATATGATCTTGCCTCTATCCAATGAAGGTCAACCTCTTTGAAGATTTGAGTGAAGACCAATCAAGATCTGCCACGGACAAGGTCAGATGTAGAGGCAATCCTGATTTGATTTAACATGTACAGCTCATTTATTTGCTGTATTTCTGCAAATGATTATGATAATAGTGATTATGGAATCATCATATTCCATATGAAGTTTTACAGTGTTGTTTAACATTTATTCCAGAGTCAGGACATTCTTGCAATACTGATATGGTTGACAGCCGTTCTATACATTCGTAACTAAAATAGTGTATTAATTATAGCAGCTGTAGTGTTTCAGAGCTGTGATCTCACTGTTGAGGTTTGGAGACATGTGAGTTTAATCGCAGTAGAGCAGAGATCATCTCTGAAACCAAATTAGACTGATGATGCTGTGAATCTGAATCACTCTGATGGCACTTCTGCTTTTTCTTTTAGTGAGCTGCTGTATGCCATTAAACTCCTTTCAGTTAACAGTGAAATAAGTTCAGACTGTAAGAATTATAATTAAATCAACATTCATCTGAGCTCAATTTGATTTGAATTTCTATAAAATAATAACAGAATATGAACGGATAACTTTAGTGGCTGGGCTTACATCAGCTCAATCTGATTGGCTGCTCAGTAACTGCCACTTACATTGGTCCGTTTGTGTCTGAATGGGCGGGACTTGGCCAGAATTAGATGAGCATCAGACTTTGCCTGTATAGTGTTTACTGTAGTGTTATATTGCATTAACACACAATGTGAGCAAATATCTTTATTCTCAAACAAACTTTAAGTTGTAAATTTTTAATTATTTTGGTGCAATAATAATTCCAAACCAAGTAAATTTGCTCTTGTAGCCCAGCTGTGAAAAAAGGTGAAGTGTGTGGAAGTCATTAGTTTATCAAAATGGATTTCTGAACTAACCACTAGAGGTCTTCACAGTGCACCCGAGACCCGTCGACCCGGGACCCGTACGGGTTCGGGTCTATATTTTAAATGATCAGCCGGGTCCGGGTCGGGTCCGAATCTATTACTTCGGGTCCCGGGTCTGTTTAACATTGCGTGTAATACCCGTGCGATCGGATCATCGGACTCGGAGAACACCCGGCCGTGATCAGACACTGCTTGTGTTTTTTGTAACTTGCAACTTGTAAAATTAGGAAAAGAAAAGTGTGAAAAAAAAGCTCTCTCTCTCTCCCATTAGAAACAGAGCGCACAGACTTGAAACAATTATATTTAATATATTTCAAATCAGCAACAAAATCTGAGGTGAACTGTCACATGAATGTTTTCTATGACGCTCAAATTGTGTTAAAAAGCATATTTTAGTTTGATCCAGCTAGCACGCATGTGCAGTCTCAAGTGCATGTCATGTTACTATGGCAACCAGTGAGGGACACCGCCAAACCGCGCTTTACGTGTTCTCCCATTTTTATAATAATATAAATGAACCGTTTAATCTTAAAGTTTTAGTGGTCAGATTCAGACTCGACACAGAGCAGAGAGCACATAGATGATAGCAAATAAATAACGTCAGCGGCCATAGCACTGAACGAGCAATCGTTATTATAGTTCAAAACAGTTGAAGTTATTATGCGAGTTAACTCGAGTCAGAATGTACATGTGCACAGTTGCATTTCTCATCCGTCACCGTGACATCAAGTGGACTTTTGAAGCTGAAATAATGAGTGGATTAAGCTTGGACTTGGAATAACGAGAGGAATAACATGGATAACTTTCTTGTCGGAGGATTGTAATGCATCACAGGCAGTCAGGTACAAGGAAGAGAGACTACGGCTCCTTAAATTAGGTAGGACAAAAAGTTTTTTTTTTGCAACAGGTTTATTGACTTGTAATATCAATTTAAGGTGGAATATGTGACAATCGGGTCCAGTCGGGTCTGTGTCTTCCCGGCGGGTTCGGGTCCAGCTTTCAAATAATAGACGGGTCCGGGTCGGGTCTGGGTAGACATTTCTCGGATCGACACGGGTCTGGGTCCAGCTTTTGAAATAATAGACGGGTCCGGGTTGGTTCGGTGTAGTACATTACGGGTCTCTTTCGGGTTTGGGCACGAATTTTTGGACCCGTGAAGACCTCTACTAACCACAATAGAGTTATATGAAATATTATGAACACAAATGAATAATTTCATTAATAATTTGCTTATCTTTGTTGGTTTAACACATCCTCACATTACCTTACATTACATTAGCTCGTGAAGGCAAATCACTAGATTTGTAAGAAATATTTTAGCAAAGACAAAATATTACATGCAGCTGCAGATGGTTTATTAAGAAAATTAGTAGCAATCGTCCAAAATATGAATAAATTCTAAAAAACAAGAACAAACAGAGAAGATAAAAGAATCACAAAAGCAGCTCCATCACACAGTACAGAGATTATTATACAAATAATCTGTACATTACTGTATTTAAAACTGTATTTAAAGCAGGTTATATACCAAACACAAGAAAATGACTGAAATCACGCCTGGTTTAAAAAAAAAAAAGAATGGTATGGTTTTTTTTTTTCTTGGTGGTGGTAGTTTTTTTTCTTTGTTTTCTGAGAAGAATAAAACAATATGAACAATCTTCTATAAGGTTTTGGTATTTTAAATATTGTTTCAGATTGTGTGAGGCTGAAAAACTCACCAGCTCTTCTGTCACAGATGATCTGAAGAAGAATCACAGTAGGAGCAGCAAACACTGCAAACTCTACAATAATCACAATCCCTGCAGGAAAAAAAATGAGAGACACAATCAACAGAATAAAACAGACTCAATCTGTGAAACTGGGAATCAAATCAAAGGTATAAAACAACAAACAATGCATAGACGTGTCGTACCTCTGAATAATAAACCAGCAGTCCTTCTGACTTTATTTTCTGCTGGATCTGTGATCATGTCTGTTAATCATCCAAAATACATAATGAACAAAAACAAAACAAAACTCATTCACTTATTTATCTAACATTCATAGGCTACACTTCAAATTTGCACATAATATACCTGTACATACAAAACTGTCTATTGTAATATACCTGCACATACAATTGTCAATTTGTATATTGTTATTCCTTACTTACTTGTTCTGTATGTTTTTTGATTTCTTTGAGTAATATTGCATCTCCACTCTCTGTTGTGATCTTCATTCAGGAGTGTTGTAGTCAGAGAGCTGATACAGTGATCTGGAGCTGATATCTGATATGTTTATTATGATCTTGTTTGTTTATAGAACAGATTAATTCTCTCAGAACGGATCCAATCATCACAAGAGACTCTTTCATATGAATACAACTGACAGAAGAGAGTCACAGAGCGGCCTGCACTGATCTCAGTCTGTGAGGATGATGAAGATGATGAAGAGACTGAAACACAAAAAAACACTCAAATCACACACTTTTTAATCATCATGAGAGTTTAAATGTAGAATTCGCTCTTTTTAAACTGACCACATAATCATAAAATTACCGTGAAGAACATGCAGATAAACACGAGCATCAGTTCCTTGTTGTTGATCATTCACATATTGTCTGCAGAAGTAAAGTCCACAATCTTCTTTTGTGATGTTCTTGATGTTCAGAGAGCAGTCAGACCCCAGACTCAGTCTCTCGTGACTCTCTGTGTCTGTCTTCTTTATCCCGCCACCAATCAGTTCGACTGCTGCTGAATCTCTGAATCTTTCATAGTTCCATGTAGTGGATTTGCAGTCAGGAAGAGCATTATTACAGGACAGACGGACATTTTCACCAGAACTGATTAACACACGAGTCTCATTCACTCCACTGGAACCTGAAACAAAAAAAATATTAGAGTGATCATTGTTATATATTAATAAATGAAAACATAAAGCATACCAGCATAAAAAAAACAGAATATTCAGATCATACAGAAAATAGATTTCTTTACCTGTGAGAAGTGAAGAGAGAAAGATCAGTCCCAGCAGACACAAGTGACACTTATCAGCCATCTTCTCTTTCTGTCAGTCGTCCTCTTCATTATATGCTCTCAACTCTTTCTTTAGATACTATCAGCTCCTCCTGTGGTTTTTAACTTCCTCTGATCTGATCGACTGAGTGTTTATTCCTTAAACGAGCTGCATTTGACTGACAGTATATTACTGCATGCAACTGATATTGATTTATCAGTGTTTCTGTTTTCTGTCTGATCTTCACACTGTTACCATTTATATTTGCTCTGAATCTCACATGAACCATAAGATTCATGCTTGCTATTTTCAAAAATGCATTGACACAAAAACTACACAGCAGCTGAAACATATGAAGGTCATTTGTTTGTTGTATTTCTGCAAATGATTAAAATAATTGTGATTATGGAATCGAACTTTGTCTTTATAAAGTTTTACAGTGGTGTTTTGCATCTATTCCAGAGTCGAGACTTTCTTATAATGCTGAGATGGTTGACAGCCATCGTACATTTTCATAACTAAAATAGTGTATTAATTATAGCCGCTCTAGTATTTTTAGAGATCTGATCTCACTGTTTAGGTTTGGAAACATGAGTTTGACCGCAATAGAGCAGTGCCTGAACTGACATCATCTCTGAACCCAAATTAGGCTGATGAATACTGTTCCTGCTGTTTACCATTAAACTTGAAGTTCAGCCTCTTTAATAAACTGAAGTTAAACCTTGTTTTAACTGAATTGACCAAACCAAACCAAAGTTTTTACAACATTCATTTGAATTAAATTGATTTAAATCCCATTAAAATATTAAAATCCATTAAAAATGGATTTGACCTCACTGATTGGAGTGATTTTGAAGCTGCTTCCACTGATCTGAATGAGCTCACAGAGACTGTAATATCATATATCAGTTTCTGTGAAGACATACATTCCTACCAGGACTTATTTAACATAAAACAACAACAAACCCTAGTTCACAGCAAAACTCAGACGGCTTAGCCAGGCCAAAGAGGATGCCTACAGGAATGGGGACAGAGTCTTGTACAATCAGGCCAGAAACACACTGAATAAGGAGATTAGAGTGGCTAAGAGGAGCTACGCTAAAAGGCTAGAAAACCAGCTCTCTTCCAGTGACACCGCTTCAGTGTGGAAAGGCCTGAAAGACATTACCAACTACAAGACACCATCCCCCAGTAATGAGGCGAATCAACAACTTGCTGAAGACCTGAATTAGTATTACTGGGGTTCCAAACTGGTCTCACACCCCACACCCACTTTGAACATCTCTCTACACAACCGTTAACACCTCCAGCAATCGCCCTGTCCCCCAACACCTGCACTTCAGATCAGTGAAGATGACGTGTGTCAGGTTTTCAGAAAGAACAAGAGAAGAAAAGCACCAGGCCCAGACGGTCACACCAGCCTGTTTAAAAAACATGTGCTGACCAGCTTGTCCACGTCTTTCCACAGATCTTCAACAAATCACTGTAGCGGTGTGAAGTCCCCTCATGCTTTAAAAATTCCACCATCATCCCTGTCCCAAAGAAACGCAAGACAACAGGACTTAATGACTACAGACCTGTGGCTCTAACATCTATGGCCATGAAGTCATTTGAAAAACTGGTGCTGGCTTATCTGAAGGACATCACTGGATACTTACTGGACCCCCTGCAGTTGATGATGCAGTCAGCATTGGATTGCACTACATACTTTAACATCTAGACAGACCAGGGACTTTTGTGAGGATCCTGTTTGTGGACATCAGCATTTAACACTATCATCCCAAACCTCCTCCTGCCCAAATTAACTCAGCTCTCCGTGCCCACCTCCATTTGTCAGTGGATCAACAGCTTCCTGACAGACAGGCAGCAGCTAGTGAGGCTAGAAAAATTCTCATCCAGCACCCGTATAATCAGTACTGGAGCTCCTTCGGCCTGCGTCCTCTCTCCACTGCTCTTCTCTCTCTACACAAATGACTGCACCTCTAAATACCCCTCTGTCAAACTCCTGAAGTTTGCGGATGACAGTACAGTCATCAGTCTCATCCAGGACAGCGACGAGTCTGTCTACAGATAGGAGGTTAAAGGGATACTCCACCCTAATTGAATATTTTGTCCGTAAAAGATTTTAAGATATTTTGGATGAAAACCAGGAGGCTTGTGACTATTCCATAGACTGCCAAGTAAAATACATTGTCAAGGTCCAGAAAAGTATTAAAGACATCATCAGAATAGTCTATCTGCTATCAGTGGTTCAACCGTAACAGTATGAAGTGACAAGAATACTTTTTGTACGAGAAGGAATCAAAAATAACGACTTTATTCAACAAGTCATCTTCTCTGTCTCTCCCCACATCAACATACCGACATTTTGGAGAATACCTGCTGAATGCAAGCTGTATGCTCTTCTTTGTCAGCTGCACTGCACGGATGCACTATTTGCTTTCAAAACAAAGCATAAATACACATAGACCATATGTCTTTAGTACTTTTCTGGACCTGACAGTGTATTTTACTTGCCAGTCTATGGGACAGTCATAAAACTCCTGGTTTT
Source organism: Cyprinus carpio (assembly GCF_018340385.1). NCBI lineage: Eukaryota > Metazoa > Chordata > Actinopteri > Cypriniformes > Cyprinidae > Cyprinus > Cyprinus carpio. The sequence continues at coordinate 925,342 of NC_056599.1, forward strand.
CATCCAAAATATCTTAAATTGTGTTCCAAAGATGAACAAACTTTTACAGGTTTGGAACAACATGGGGATAAGTGATTAATGACAAAATTTTCAAATTGGGGTGGAGTATCCCTTTAAAGTGCAGGCTGTCTGGTGCAGTCTTAACAACCCAACCCAGTAGGGTTCTAATGGCATATGGTCCATTACTATAGCTAATTATTATTTCCCAAGGTTCCATTACTTTAGATGCATTAGCTCCAATAAGTAGATCTATATTGCCTTAAATGTGTGGATTTTTTACTCTGTCCAAATATATCCATTTAGAAATGTCCTCCTGCGTTACTATATGTGATGCGATCTAGGAAAACCCAACACATGGTGAAATTTGACCTTTTTTAGGTTTCGATACCATATGAAAGCAGGGTTCAAGCCCTTCACTTTTGTTTTGTCCATAGCTTGAATGTAACAAAAGTTTTGGCTATCTGAAATTGGCTGATAGCTATGATTTTCTGGAATGGAATTTTGAGAAAAACGGGTTTATCAAAAATTCGCTGTGATGAATCATTACAGAAGACTCCGCCATTACACGATCCAGCAGCGATATACCATATCTCGTCAGAACTGTCAGCTCAGGCAACTCAGCTAACTGCTCACCAACACCAGCTGCAGAAACTCACCACTCACATGGAAGAATTAGTCAGGACGCTGCAAACGCTGTGTGTCTCCTCACCCGAGCCTTCCCATCCTCCTACAAACATCCCTGTCATGGCGGCGGCAGCACCCACTTCCAGCGTGAGTCCCGTTTAGCATTTCCAGAGAAATATTACGGAGATCCAACTCAGTGCAAGGGGTTTTTACTTCAGTGTACCATGTTGTCTGTTCATTACTCAGGGGACTGGCATTAGATTGGATGACGGCGGTGTGGAGTAGTGGTGGCTCACCGTTCCCATCATTTGAAGCTTTCCTCCAACTCTTTCGGGCAGTCTTCAATAACTCAAGGAATGGAAGGAATGCGGGCGAACCCTCACAGCTCAAACCATGTGGGTAGAGGTTACTCTGAAGGTACTCTTTCGAAGGGGCTTGAATCATGATCTGCAGTCTCAATTAGCATGCAGAGATGAGGGAAGATCTTTAGACCAATTTATCGAATTTACCATTCAGATTGATAATCTCCTCCGATCAGGCCACCCTCCGCCACGATTGTTATCAACAGCAACCACGGATCATCCTGAGCCCATGCAAGTGGATACTTTCCACATCTCACCGGAGGAGCGAGAACAATGCCGCAACTTGAGGTTGTGCCTCTATTGTGGTGAGCCCGGCCACATGAGATCAACCTGCCCATCCCAAAGCCGCCCAGATCCTGCAGCCTGGGTGAGTGTACCCATTTTAGCCCTTAATGCTGAGAATTGTGTTACTGTTCCTGTCACACTTACTCTCCCCACGAGGGTGGTGTCAGTAGCGGCTATGTTGGATTCTGGGGCTGCAGGAAATTTTATGTCTTTGGATTTTGCTACGGAACAGTGTATCTCCCTAATTAAGTGTGTGTCTCCTTTGACTTCCTCTCCGAACAGTTTCCATTCGGGAGACAGACATCCCCGGGCTGCTTCCTGTCTACCAGGATCTGTGTGAGGCTTTTAGCAAGACCAGGACCTCCAAATTACCCCCGCATCGACCTTCTGACTGTGCCATTGATCTTTTGCCCGAGTCCGTCCCTCCCAAGGGCCGTATATTCCCTCTGTCACAGTCTATCTCTATTTCGAGAGGGAGACGAGTGGAAGACGGCCTTCTCCACCAGCTCTGGCCACTATGAATACCGGGTCATGCCCTTTGGCCTTGTCAACAGTCCATCTGTATTCCAGTCATTCATTAATGACGTATTCAGTGACATGCTCAATAGGTTCCTTATCGTCTACATTGAGGACTTTTTAATTTATTCTGAAACCTTGAAGGAGCACATCCAGCAGGTCAGGGCACTTCTTAAATGCCTAATGGAACATCAACTCTATGCCAAGGCAGAGAAGTGCAAGTTCCACCTAACATCCATCTCTTTCCTAGGATATGTGATCAGTCAGGAGGGGGTTGTCATGAATGTGAGTAAGGTTAATGCAGTCCTGAATTAGCCACTACCTGTCACCATCAAGGATTTGCAACGCTTCCTGGTGTTTGCCAATTTCTATCGCAGATTTATCATAAACTTCAGATCAGTAGTCGCTCCACTCCCTAATATGACTAAGAGGGGTTCAAGTCATCTTCATTGGTCACTTCCTGCTCATGAGGCTTTCGAGGAACTCAAGTTTCGATTCACCATTGCACCCACCCTGTACCACCCAGACCCCGAAGTACCATTCATAGTCAAAACTGATGCCTCCAACATTGGGATAGGGGCCGTACTGTCTCAACGTCTGGGCTCTCAAGCTAAGATGTACCCCTGCATTTTCTACCCACGTAAATTGAACTCTGCGGAGAGGAATTATGACATTGGAGATAGGGAGTTCTTGGCCATGAAAGTGGCATTTGAGGAGTGGCATCACTGGTTGGAGGGAGCAGAACCAGCGACTCAACCCAAGGCAGGCAAGGTGGTCTCTGTTCTTCTCCAGGTTTGTCTTTACTGTCACATAACGGCCAGGTTCTATGAACGTCAAGGCGGATGCCCTGTCATGGCAGTTTGAGGAGGATCTTGATCCCAAGGTACCGAAACTATCATTTCCCCATCTCTCATTCTGTTACCCACTCAATGGGACATTATTACCTCTGCCCATACCTCAACGCCCCTGGTCACACATAACCATGTCATCACCGACCTGCACCGCTCCAATGGCCAAACTACCATCCTAACGGTTATAGACCGTTTCTCCAAGGCCTGTTGCCTCATTCCCCTACCCAAGCTTCCCACTGCATTAGAGACCGCTGAGAATCTGTGTGAAATAGTCTTCCACTTCTATGGTTTACCCGAGGACATAGTTTCTGACCGGGGTCCTCAGTTCACCTTTTGGTTATGGTCGGCATTCTTCAAGGCGTTGGGGGTAAACGTTAGCTTGACGTCAGGCTACCATCCAGAATCCAATGGGCAAGTCGAATGACTCAACCAGGAACTAACCAGATTTCTCCGTTCCTACTGCAGGCAGAACCAGCAGGACTGGAGTCGTTACCTGATGTGGGCAGAGTACGCTCAGAATTCCCTTCGCAAAACCTCTACTGATCTAACCGGGTTTCAATGCATTCTGGGATATCAACCACCCCTATTTCCCTGGTTGTTTCTGGTATTTTTGGACTGCCTATTGTTATTGGACTGCCTGCCTTCGTTACCGATCTTTAGCTGCCTGCCCCTTGGACCGTTGACTTCGTATTGGATTATTGTTGTTGTTTGATTGCCGCCTGCCCTGACCTTGAGCCTGGTAAATGTTTATGATTCTGTCTGCCCTGCTCTACTGCCTTACCTGTGCATTGACCACTGCTTGTACGACCAAGTTTCTTAATAAAGCTACAAATGGATCCCAGTCGTTGTGATGAATCATTACAACTGGTGGGAAATGTGCCTTTATTATATATGTTACGTGATTTATTTTTATAGGTTAACTGTTTTTGTGGTGTTAAGAGAAAGCTGTAGTGTTTTGAGTTTGACCATTCCAGCAAACTTTAATTTTTCTTCCTACATGACACTATTAAGAACCTCATAAGACTATACGGAAGATGTGTATTTTTGTTTTAAAAAAAATTATTGAGTTTTATGTTGTATGATGTCACTTCCTCTGATGGAATTACCCAATCGCGTCCCGCTCTCATCAGAACAGCTTTGGACTTGAGCGAGAGAGGTACATTGCAAATGTGCTCCGTGACATGGTGTTAAAATATATCAGATTGAGTTAAAATTTTGGTTGATATCAGTGGATGACATGTTTTGATGCTGGATTGAGTCAAATAGTGTGTTCGTTTGGCATTATTTTTTTTTCATTAGTTTTGTGTTAATGAGCTGTTAATGAGTTGGTTGGAATTACCGGCCGCACCATTTTTAGTTTGCGTGGTGTTAATCCCTGTCCTGTCTTTAATAAACTGCAGGTAATTGCAACAATATAATTACCACTGTACGATCATATTTAATTGCAATGTTAGATTGAAATAATTTTCTGTATTTTCAAAGTATTAAATTATATATATATATATATATATATATATATATATATATATATATATATATATATATATATATATATAACACTTCTTATATATTTATGTTTTTTTTTATTTATTTAATTTTTGTCTATAATTTTGTTATATGTGATGTATGTTTTATGTGTTGTGTTATTGACAAGTGAAACAAGACACTGTATGTAGAAAGAGTTTATTGTTAAATATGGTGAGAACAACTTTGGACTTGTGCGAGACAGACCAAAGAACTGACAGTGTGTTTGCATGGTGTTAATCCCTGACCTATCTTTAATAAACTGCAGACGTGGTCCACCGAAGCCAGTGGTGTCTTGGGTGTTCTTTGTGGCGAGAGACTAAGTCCGCTACAAAGCACCGCAGCGTGTTCTTAACATGAGAGAAAGACATCTTTCTGCTTGCTGCAATAAATCGCTATTTTTCTACACTAATCAAGTGAATTTTGCCAAGATATTTTCAGAGATGATAGACAAAATGTTATAGAATAATAATTGAATTAAACCCTAATTTTGACAAAAAATTTACATACGACCTATTTTTTGAATTTCCTTAAAACGTTGCAGCATGACATCCAATGGGTTTTCCCAGTTCGCATCACATATTGTCTGAATTGACAGGCATTTTCTTTTGTGTATACACTTCTGGAAGGGAGAAAAATGTATTATTGTTGATACCGCTTAACTCTAAACTAGTAATGACATTACATGACACAGGTTCTTCTTGCCCCATAGTACTTAGAAAAATGTTAATCCTTTTTCCTCTAATGTTAAACTCATTCATCAGCTGCTCTGAACAAAATGAGGCTGAACTCCCAGGGTCCAAAAAGGCATAAGTCTGAATTACTTTCTGACTTTTGTAGGTCCTTTACCTGTGGACAACTGGCAACTTGCGATATAAATGCAAATCTGTAGGATGCATTTGCTTGCAGACTTCAAAGACAAGATGATTATCACATTCTTTGCTAACATGTCCTGACTTCAACAAATGAAACAAATTACTTTTCCTTTTCTTTCAAAAAGTCAATCTTTTATCGCTGTGATTTCTTCTTTAAAGCATAACACCCTTCTAAAACATGAATGCCTTCCCATAACAAGCAAGTCTTGTTTTCATTGGTCTTGCTCGCAGAACAAGTTCCTTGTTGCATGTTTTTAACTGAAACTGAAGCAACAACATTTGTAGCAAAACTGTTTCCCTTGAATATCTTACTAGGTTTGCTTGCACTTTGTTGTTTTTCTCGAATGCATCTAAACACAGGATCAGATACCATCTTTGCATGTTATTCAATGAAATCCACAAGATGTGAAAAATTAGCTCTTCTTTGGATCAAATCCATTATCTCACAGGCTCTTTCTTGCCAACGCTCTCTCAACTTGAAAGGTAGCTTCATTACAACAGTTCTCATATTACTTGCCATGTTGAGCTTTTGCAGGAAAATATCATCAATAAGATTAAAACATGAGCGCAGAAACAAGGATATGCATATAACCTTTTGCATCATTGGTCTTTATTGAGGGCCAGCCTAAAGCTTTATCCATATACGCAGCAACGACTTTAAATCCATTACCAAATTGCTCCTTCAGATGATTTTTAGCTAATGAATAAATTCAGGATCAAGATGTTGGCAACACCGAACCAATTCTTTAGGATGTCCTGTGGTAAATTGTTCCAGAAAATACAAGCAGTCCCTTTTATTGTGAGTCTTTTCCTCAACACCACGCTCAAATGTTTGAATAAAGTGTACATAGTGGAGTGGATTACCATCAAAGACTGTAATCTCTCTATTTGGAAGTGTGTGAGTGTGATAACGATTGGGAGGATGATGTCATCACCAAAGTGCCCACTTAATATTTGACTGTTTGTGTTGAGGCTATGGGAAGGAAGCAATGTGTTTAAAGTGTTCATTGACAAAATGTGTATAGTTTATGTCCCATGGACTATAATTATCAAGAACTTTGTGAACGTCTCCCAGTGGCTAGCATATTGTAAGTGTTGCCTAGTTTCGGTGACTTGTAATGATCATAGAGGCAATAATAACAAGAGACAGCGTGTTTCACAGTACTTTATTGTATAATTGATTAATATATTTATAAGTATAGTTGTTGAAGATGTGTAGACCAGTCTTATTTGTCAGCTCCAGTTTGGGCATGGAGTGCTCCGGTAGCTCGTGTAACAGGAGCCGTCCCGTAGTTTTAAGATCATTCCATTTTCTAAATGGGGGGCTGCTGGGAGATGTTGTTATATGTATAGAGAGAGAAAGAGTCATTTTCAGTTTTGTTATGATGTATGTTATATGTATTTTTCTTTGCAATAATGTCATTTCTTTTTGTATTTCTGTTTCGAGGGAATGTGTTCTGTGAGATGTACATTGGGATATGTGCTCCCCCATTATTGATTTGTGCTCTTAATGTCTGGCAGGAAAATAGCCTATTTAATCAGTGTGTTTGTAGTTGTAAGGAGGGGGAGGGGGGGGGCAGAATGGATTGTTAAGATGTGTAAGAACTAAAAGTACCCCTGCAAGTGGTTTGAGCCATAGGTTTTGCTGGTGACAGCATTTTTCTTTGTATTTTGTAGTTTCAATGCTTGTTTTGTTGGTTTTGTTATTTTTTTTTTCTTCTGAAATATCACTCTGGAATCATCACTGCTTGGTGGCATGTCTCATATTATAAATACGAGCAACTGGAAAATTACCCTGTTGTACTGAGCCTTCCTAACTCCTTCCTGGCCTCTCAGTTACTTCTACCAAACACATGGTGGCAGCAGTGTTTCCAAGCCATTAGTAGGCCAGTACACAGGGGTGTGTCCAACTTGGAGGCAACAGCTGTGTGTTTTCTGCATTAAGACTGTTTAAGTTGTATGGCTGCAGAGACCATTTTTAAAAGAGAATGCCACCTAAGAAGCAGTTTAAGGCAAGAGCTGCGGAGGAGGGTGAACCAGTCTGAGGCTGAGGAAGTGTCTTCTGAAGGGAATGTCTGATTCAGTCAGCTGGCATGATGCAAATGTTCCTGCAAAGACAACAGCAAAGAGAAGATTAAATGGAGAAAGAGGTGCAGCGCCAGGAGCATGAATGGTGGACTCTCCAGCTTCAGCTTATTCAGCTGCAAGCCGAACTGCGTCAACAAGAGCAGGATCGACTGTCTATGGAAGGAGTGATGGTCGCCACCTCTTTACCAGCAGCTATGGCGTCCCCTTCATCTGCCTTTGTCAACCGACCACCCCCGCATGTAAGCCAGGTTGATGATCTGACCCTACTTTGTCTAAACAGGCAGCAGAGATGGCAGAGGCCTTTATGCCAGCGAGACGATCTTTGTATCAACCCAGACGATGGTGCAACTACAGCATCAGCCCAATTGGTAAGCCTGGGGATGGTTTGAGTAGTAGTCTGACTAATTCTAACTCAAGTTCTAATTTTCCTCAAGTTAATTTGTGTAGAGACACTAGTAAACATCAGGGATTAGTTAATCGGTACAAAGGTAAATCTGTAATTGTGTGTCATGCATGTGGTCAGCCTGGACATAAAAAGGTATACTGCCCCATACAGAAAGTTTCCTATACTCTCCTTTATGTACTAAGACCATTTTTAGAATGCAGTTAGGTAGAGTTGAACAGAGACACAGTTATTGAGGTGAAGATATGGAATAAGTTCTTCAAAGAATTCTAAAGTTTACGTCAGAATGGCTTTACGAACAATTTAAACAAAAATCTGTTCTGCTCGTGTTTCATGAATGAGGCCCAGTGAGTTTAAAGACTTTTGTGTTCTTAGACCTATGTGTAAACTTAAAACATGCATTTACTCATTTTTTTTTCACATTTTTATACTATTAACCGCTCTATCACATCAGTGGCATTACTAGAATTCTGAATTCATGCAAACCGGTCATCTAACTACAACTTTATTTACAGTAAGTAGCATCACCTGCTACAAACCTAAGCTAATCATCATGATATATATATATATTTTTTAATAAAATAAACCGAAAAGTCACTGAACTTACCTGACAGATGCCGTCTCAACCGTGTCCTTCCAGCTGCTGCGGTTTCATTGACATGTACGCAGTACGCACGTTCCAAAACCACGCCCATCGTTTCATGCTAAAATGATTTCAAATATGGATGTGGGGAATTATTTTAAGAGCAAAATAAATACTATATACATTTTATGTTCTGTTTTAAATACAGTGTATTTTTTTCCAGTCACTATAATTGTAAATGTCAGTTTGAGAATAAATATTCTGACTTTTAAGCACATTGCAAGACAAACTGATTTTAGCATTTATTTCAATTCAGTGATGGAACTCATTCCATCATTCCATTTAAAACAAGATATCTTTACACTTCACAGTTGTAATGTTTTGAAAATATTTTACTAACGTTCCTCACATATATATATATATATATATATATATATATATATATATATATATATATATATATATATATATATATATATATATATATAAAAAAAAAAGTTTAAGGAACATTCTGTTCATGTTATTAATAATACTGCTACTTCACAAACACATTTAAGAACATTAGTTCTGGGAATTTTCACTTATTACCCAATTAACACTCAAATATTAAAAACAGTCCATTATAAGGTATTATTTTCTGCTCATTATAAAATTTTCTTAAGTTTTTTCAGCATGTGTGTAAAAGTCCATATTATGGATCTCCAAAAAGTAATAGAGCAACAATGAAAATGACACTTTACTTATAATCCTCCATATGTTTAGGTGCACTTTGATAATTTATGCTCAATAAACAACAGACCTATTACTGATTGTTGACATCCAGCAATCTGTCTGTTACATTTTCAACAACCAGTATCCATGATCACATTGCAGAGCCCCAGACCCTGTATCGGTTATACTGGTTATCAAATATATAAAACTAAATATTATATATATATATATATATATATATATATATATATATATATATATATATATATATATATATATATATATATATATATAATATTTTTATTATAAAAAAAACTTATGTAAATTTCAAGTGCACAGAGCCAAGAGAACACTTGAAAATTAGCAAAAGGTTTGCTAGTTGCACAATGAATCCAGTCCCAACTGAGAAATTCTAGCTAAATGTTTCATTTTATAAACTGCATAATGCATAAAGTGCAGGTTGCATGTGACTTAAAACCAGACAAACAAATAGTCTATTTGTTTTTAATTCACATGCACCCTGCACTTTTTGCACGTTGCAATTTAGAAAAATATGTGCGGCTAGCAACCTTTTTGCTCATTAAATATTATAAATAATAAATAACAAAAGAATAACAACATACTGTAGCTGCTATTTTCTCATATTTATGAGATCATTTACAACACAACTGTCCTCTTCATCAAACAATCCTGAGAATGACTGTTCAAACAGCCTTTAGGAAGGGAGAAAAAATGAGAAAATAATGAAGTAGAACGTGACAGAAAGGGGAAATAATAGGAGGTTTGATAATCAGTCTCATTTATATGTAACTGACTTAAAAAAGTTATGAATAGTCTTGCAATATATATATATATATTTATTTATTTATTTATTTATTTTATACATTTCAAAGAAGAAACCTTAAGTCTGAAAAAAGTCAGTGAATTGTATCTGAACCTTAAAGGGGACTCAACCCTCTTTTTATTTGTGATAATAATGATTATGATACTGTCTCAGTCTAAATTACATTCACACTAGTGTTTTAGGAAGCCGAACAAATTAGAATATAATAATCATCATCATCATAATCATAATAATAATAACAATTACGTTAATAGCCATGCATTGTAAAACTTGCAGTGTAAAATAAATGAAAATTAATATTTCATAGTATATTATTTTTTGATTTACACTACAGTAGGGAAATTACAATACTTCTGTCCTAATTTCTACACTTGAAAAGAGATATTTTGAATTTGGACTGCAGTAACATTACCCATTTAAACCGTTAGCTGTTAGCAAATCATACTTCACTCTGTAGCTTTTATTTTGACAGAAATGGAGCTTTTATTTTGAAGGAAAACACCAAAAATGTATTTTACAATATATTTTCTGTACGTGTTATGCAGCTCATGGTATTTTTATAACAATATAGGATGTTTATGACCGATTATAAGCAGTGTAGTGTTATTAAACATACAAAGAGTGCATGTTTGCATATAGTCAACAATAGATCACAATCAGAAGTTATTACAAGCACTCAATGATGGTTTAAAGTGGGTTTTAAGTAAATATATTAAAGGGGACCTATTATGGAAAATTCACTTTTGCAAGGTGTTTGGACATAAATGTGTGTTGGCAGTGTGTGTACACAACCACCCTATAATGATAAAAATCCACCGACTCCTTTTTTTTAATCCCCATAAATAATAATCAGTGTCTCCCAACTTCCTGTTTTCAGCATTGGTGCTAATGTGACGTCACATTAGTCACAGGCCCCACCCACAAAAGTTGACAGACACTGCTGTTTTAACATGGAACCGCCCCGAGCGAGTTCACAGTGAATTGTACACAGTCCACCATTGCTGCACTGACGAGAATATCTCCCAAGCGTTTTAGGTGTTCTGTAGCTAGATATGCACTCCATTTACTCCCAAAATCTGAGCCGCTGAAGACAAGGTGGATTCATTTTCTTTGAAGAAAATGCTCCCTCAACTCTACAGAAATTTGTTTATGTCTGTGCGAATGATTTTACACCGGACTGCTTTGTGTATGAGGGTCAATATAAAGCAGGTTTTGCACAAAATTTGCTCCTGAAGGATGGAGCAGTGCCAACTGTTCGTGATCCAGCTACACCTCCAGAAGAAGTAAGTATAACACGTTTTTTTTATCAAATTGCCTTTCTGAAAGAGCTTCTTGGCACTCTGTAAAGCTAATGTTGCTAAAGCTACCATTGTCTGTCTGTTTTCACTGATGCTGCCTTCACGTGCTACTAGAATGATCATGAATCGGAATGTGGTAGTTAAAAATTGCATATGAAAGCAATGTGAAACCGACCGCTTGAATTTGTCAAGCTCATAATCATATGTGGGACTTATAAAGTTTGTGTTAGCACACAATGGCACCATGAGACCAGCTATGTTGTTATTTTTATTGCACTGTGCTCCCAGTCTGTGTAATTCATAAATAATCTGGCTTGGTGCAGAATTCAGCACAACGCCTGTTTGAACATATATAGCTGAACACCGCTACTGGTGCTTTCTGACATTTTCAGTGCGTGAGAGAGTGTTTTGTTATTGCTGGCATGCCTGTGCGTGAGCTCTAGAAACCCCATCCTCTTCTGAAAAGGGGGTTGGGACCACCAGCTCATTTTCATTTAAAGGGACAAACACAAAATCACCCATTGCTAAAAATGGCAATTTCAGCAAGTTATAAAAATTATCTATATGGTATTTTGAGCTAAAACTTCACATACACACTCTGGGGACATCAGAGACTTATTTTACATCTACTAAAAAGAGGCACAATAGGTTACCTTTAATAATTACATACGTTTCCAAGTGTAGCTTGATGCTAATTGTATCTCTATTTATATTTTTGGATGTATTCTTGTAAGCATTATAGATAGTTTGTGTTTCTGGTGTAGAACCAAACTTTGTTTTATCTTAATTTAATGCTGTATATTGAGCAGCAGACAATGTTAAATCCATATAGAGAATGGTAACGTGACATCAGCAACGCACAACATTCTGGGACTTAAGGACACGGACACTACAGTAGAGACTGGCGGGGGGTGTCTCAATCAGCTCCCTAGCTCCCGAGCTCGTGAATCAGGAGATCGTGTACACGAATTCGGGCACTGGTAAGTTCCCTGACCCACTGCAAGTTGGGACAGTGATCACTCGAATTCCAGTGACATGATTATGTACAGCATCAACGGACAACCATAGTAGAACATCACCGCCTGAATTAATAAACAACAGACAGGACCGATTTCTTTTTGATATTTATTTATGTTTATTCTCTTTAAACATATCATTCTGTTACATGTTCTTACAACATTTCAGCTGAAAATAATAATAAGCTATTACCTCAAAATGTACGTCATTATGCAGTTTTTCCTATTGCTTGCATGCCAGTGATTATCCCTCTGCGTGCCACTGTTGGCATGCATGCAGTAGGTTGCCGACCCCTGCTTTAGGGTCTTAATAAAAAGTCTATAACATACTTTGGTTACAATTTCTCAATTGTAGTGTAAAACAACACCATTTTTACCCTGTCAAAAACTGATCTGTTCACAGCGAGCGATTTCGGTGCATGTTCCTTTAAATGCTAATGAGCTGTGATCACCCCGCCTCTCCTTTCAGTGGGGTGACAAGCCACTCTCATGAGACTGAAACTTTAGCCACGTTTAGCCGCCAAACTTGCTAACTAGCACATTATTAGGAAAGGTGATTTGCAACGATTCAAAAAAACCTTATACTCACTTCTTCTGTTGGTGAAGCTGGATCACAAACGATTTGCGTGAACATAGATGCATTTAGGTAGATTGGGGGCACATTCCCTTCAAAAACAAAATCAAGCCGTCTGCTCAGATGTCAGAAGTAAATGACAACTGCTGTGTTAATATTTACATTCAATTCAAGTTTATTTGTATAGTGCTTTACAAAGCAGCTTTACAGAAAATATTAAGTTTCTACATTACATTTAGGAGTATGTTATTAGTGGTAATATGGCAGAAATGTACACTAAGAATCATGCAGTTAGTTACAAATTACACGTAATCAAACAGACCGTGAACACTTTTAACTGCAATGATTATATGTTGCGAATAAGCTTTGTGATTGCAATTAAAGGTTGTGATTACGTGAAATTTGGTAGTTTTATGTTGTTCCAGGGTTAGAATCATCTCTAGTCTTCTGGGGGTTGGCATTGTAATATTCAAGTTGTTTAATATAGATTTGTAATTCTTATGTGTTATGTAGTTCCTGCATATAGGCACTAGGGGGCAATGGGGAATAGGATGTGATGCAGTGTATGCAAGAGAAAAACTCTCACTGATGATGAAGCTAAGTTGCTAAAATCTTACCACGTCAAATTCGAAGCTTATACCAAGGGCAAATCCAATTTTTGCCAGGTACAAATGCAGTGTGCCACGGAAACATTTCATCAGTTTGTCAGACTGCTCGTTAAAGACTGTGGCTACACCAATCCAGAGGAGATGGTAAGAGACCGTGTTGTTTTCGGCATTTATTCGTGTCCATGTTCAGACAAATCATTCGTAATCCAAATTCATCTACAGTAGAAGTGAGTGTAAGGGTTTTTTATAAATCTTTGCAAATCGCCTTTCCAAATAACGTGCTAGTTAGCAAGTTCCGTGGCTAAAGTAAACAGTATCGTGAGAACGGCTCTTCACCCACGGAAGAGAGGGGTATGTTTCACCAGAGCTCATTAGCACTTAAAGCAACATGGACTAGAACCGCGTGCTGAAAACAGAGCTGATTTTGACACGGTAAAAGGGCGTTTTTTTTTTTTACAATACTATTGAGAAATTTTAACCAAAGTATGTTATAAACTTTTCATTAAGATCCTTAATAATCATATCAACTTGTGGAAAATGGGCATTCGATGACCCCTTTAAAAACACTCTAGATGTAAACATTCGTTTAAATGTTTTTCTAAATGGCAGTAGGGTGAAGAGTGGGTGTGAGGGGTGTGGGTTCAACCACAATGCTCGTGGCTTTGCAGATGCAGCTTATTGCATAAATGTCAATGAAGAACCCAATGATATTCTCAGCTGTCCTCACTATTCGCAAAGGGTTTTGCATTCTGAGGATGTGCAATTCATAAACCAGGCAGTGAGGCAGCTACTTAGGATGCTCTTGATAGCCCCTCTGTAGAAAGTGGTGAGGATGGGGGGTGGGAGCTGGGCTTTCTTTGTAATGAAGCTGGTGTTGAGGGACCAGGTAATGTTCTCTGCCAGGTGAACACCAAAGAATTTGGTGTTCTTTATGTTCAGCAGGTAGTGACTTCACTAACACTAACTCACGCAGAAAACTTACTGCAAGTCAGTGACCAAAAGCCCATTACTAGCTTGTGCATGGAAAGTGACAAAGGACTGAACACCCTTCCCACTTTTTTAATACCATAGGGGAAAAAAGAAAAAAGAAAAGAAAAGAAAAGAAAAGAAAAGAAAAGAAAAGAAAAGAAAGGTGTCACATAACATCCCCTTTATCTCCTGATGGCAGAACCCAGACAGTAGAACACATTTTTTTAATTCATTTTTATTTTCAAACACGTTCTATTGCTCACATTTTAGTTAGGTAATTTGAATAAATATATATATATATATATAATTTGCCTCAAATTTTATTATATAAAAATGTGCAAATATATTAATAATTTTATTTTAAAGAACATCTGCAAGGTTTGTTTGTTTGTTTGTTTGTTTGTCTTTTTACTTAAAGAGATAATTCATGGAAAATTTGCCATGCTAAGTGGATGATTTCTGCCAAGATTTCACCTGGTAAAATACTATTAAAGTGAATGTCATGATTCGCACTATGACGACTAAATGGCGGCAGAGGATCATTTATTGTCTCCTTTACGATTTTCACTCTGTAATGTATTTCTTTTCACGTTTTGCTAATGGATTTATATTTAGACTATATAGTCTTTATATTTAGACTATATAATTACTATAAAATCACTATTATAACATTTAAAAATCTTTTTTTTTTTTTTCAAAGTTCAGCATTGTTTTGTATTGAAGTATGAAGTAGCAAGAGTTATCAACTCACTAAATCTACTTGAATCACACAGATGGCCTATTTTGAATTTACAACGTCAATTTTCAGTGAAAAGTGGCTAGTTTGTATCCTTGTTCACAATCTTAGTTTCTCTCAAATGTAAATCAAATGCCCATTCACAAACATGTGTCCCAAGAAGGTGGCAACAACCAATCTGGGGTGGCACAGAAATCTTCATTATAGACAAATCCATTTCTATAATGAAATAAAGTACTGAACTGTTTTAGTGCCTAAAACACAACTGAATACAATTAATTTGTATTTATTTACTTACATCAAGTAATACTGAGTGAATGACAACTTTTTTTTTTTTTTTTTATTACTTAGGGCTCACTTTAGCCTTAAAAGGACTCACTTTGGCTTTTTTTGTATTACCTAAGGCTCACTTTAGCTTTATTGCTCAATAAGCTTGGTTCTGGGTCTTAATACCCCCAAAATCTTGTTCTCCATCATTGCATGGGCCCACTCATGGATGAGACATGCAGATAACTAGTCAACTTTCACAGAATTTTATATAATCGGTGAACTCTGAAAAAGTTATTAGTCAATGTATAACATTCTATTAGTTGTCAAAATAATTCATTGCAGCACTTTTTTCATACCTAAATCAAGCACTGTACAATGGAAAATAATGCAAGAATGTAAAATGAGTTTTTTAATCCATTTATATTGGCCTATGGTATCATTTTCTTTTTATTTTCGTACTTTACAAATTAATGAAAAAAGTGCATATTTTCTATTACATTTAACTACACTGTGCTCACATTTCGCATACTTGTGCATTCAATTATAAATAAAAATTACATTACCTATCATCTTGCGCCCCTTGATCTCGAATTGCAGAATATTTCAGTAGGCTGCAAGCATTCGAGAGACGTTCTTAAATGTAATGCACATACATGCACAGTTTTGCATTTTGGTAATTTCGTGACTTAACTGACAATGTATGCTCGCAGTTTCTAGTGCTGTTTATTTATGAATGTGTTTATTGAACAATATGACAATATCTCATCAGACTTGATTCCCTGTTGTTCTACTGAAGCTCGTTTGACTCGCGCCTGGTGCAGAGAGCAAGCTGAAGTGAGTGTCTGAAAAGTCTCCCTTTTGTTGTGGTTGCAAAGAAATACAGCCATTACGCATCTTAATAAGTTCGTAATAAATACATTTTTATTACACATTAAAATGCCAAAACATTTTAAATAAAAATGTTCCAAGAAACCCTTATTCCTCATCTGGGATCGTGTAAAGCCCTTTGAAGCTGCATTGAAACTGAAATTTGGACCTTCAACCTGTTGACTCCCAATGAAGTCCATTATATGGAGAAAAATCCTTGAACGTTTTCCTCAAAAACATTAATTTCTTTTTGAATAAGTAAAGAAAGACACAAACATCTTGGATTAAATGGGGGTGAGTACATTATCAGGAAATATTCATTCTCAGAGTTAACTTGTCCTTTAAGTTGAATAAATGTAATTCAATGTAATTGTGCCGTAAAAAAAGTCATATGACTATAAACAAAAACCGTAAAATAAATTATCTTAATTTAAACAAGGAGAAATCCATAAAATAACATTGTTTTTCACTAAAACTTTTAATGAAAATATCTGTAAAATTATTGTTTTTGCACTTTATTTGAATTAAGATATTTTACTCTATTTTTAAGGTTTTTGTTTGGCAGCCGTAGTTGCCAGTCATATAATTTTTTTTTTTTTTTTTACAGTGTACTCTGGCCTGTTATTTGTAGAGAGTTTTTTTTTTGTAATACTGTATTCATCACTATTTCCTCTCAGTGCTGTGAGTCCTTCCTCCCTGCAAAATAATTCAACACAAAAGTATGTACTGAGCTCTCATGATTGCAGATAATTACAGATCAATGTGAATCATCTCAAAAACTCACCAGCTCTTCTGTCACAGATGATCTGAAGAAGAATCACAGTAGGAGCAGCAAACACTGCAAACTCTACAATAATCACAATCACTGCAGGAAAGATGAGAGACACAACCAAGAGAGAAAAAAGGAAGAGAAAAAAAAATCTGTGAAAGTGGGAATGCAAACAAAGATATGAAACAATGAACGATGTAAAAACATGTGGTACCTCTGAATACTGATGCAGCAGTCCTATTGACTTCAGTTTCTGCTGGATCTGTGATCATGTTTGTTAATTCAGTTCAAACAAAATGAACATAAAAACCAAACATCAACATCACAGCATACTTGAGCTTCACATCACAGAAATTATGAATGAACTTCCACTGCTTTGTGAGTTTATCATCTATTATTATTTAGGATTTAGGACCCTTTTAAGCTCAGAAATGCACTGGTTAATATATGACTACATGTATTAATTTATGCCTCATTTATATGCAACCCTTCAGTTTGTCCTGAATGAATGACATTATTAATCCTCAAGTCATGTCTCTGTATCAGATAGTCCTCTGAAAGTAAGTTATGAAAGTTTGTTTCTCACCTGAATACCTGACAGTGTATGTGGCTGAGGTTTTGACTTGATCTCTGTGAGTAACTTCACATCTCCACTCTCTGTTGTGATCTTCATTCAGGAGTGTTGTAGTCAGAGAGCTGATACAGTGATCTGGAGCTGATATCTGATATCTGGAGTCTGATCTCGTCAGTTTAACACCAGCCTGATTCACCCAGAACAGATCAATTCCCGTAGAACGGATCCAATCATCACAAGAGACTCCAGCATATGAATACAACTGACAGAAGAGAGTCACAGAGCGGCCTGCACTGAACTCAGTCTGTGAGGATGATGAAGATGACGAAGAGACTGAAACACAAAATAACACACACATCACACTCTTCAATCATCATGAGAGTTTACATGAAGAATTTGCCCTTTTTAAATTAACCAAATAACCTTAAATTTACCATGAAGAACATGCAGATAAACACGAGCATCAGTTCCTTGTTGTTGATCATTCACATATTGTTGGCAGATGTAAAATCCATAATCTTCTTTTGTGATGTTCTTGATGTTCAGAGAGCAGTCAGACCCCAGACTCAGTCTCTCATAACTCTCTGTGTTTTTCTTCTTTATCCCTAAACGAATCAGTTCAACTGTCTCTGAATGACTGAATCTGTTATAGATCCATGTAGTTGATGTACAGTCATGAAGAGCATTATTACAGGACAGACGAACATTTTCACCAGAACTGATGAACACATGAGCATCATCCACTCCACTGAGACCTGAAACACAAGAACATCTGAGTGATCATTATGTTATATATTAATAAATGCAAACATAAACATACCAGCATTAAAAGATACAGGTCATAGTCTTTATTTCCTCACTTAATTCAAACAACACTCTCTGCAGAAGAAACTATTTATCTTTATCAGAGAGCTGTTCGAATCACAAACACACTCTTAACATGAAGATAATTCAGCAGATGTTTGAGTGTGAAACTGTCTAGCTTTAGTGGATCAGGAATAATCCAGTATGTTCTGTTTTAACACAATAATAAACTGATCTGAGAAAGAGTTCATTTGAACATGATCAATTCACTAACTGTCTTGAAGAGAAAACAGATGTGTTTACCTGTGAGAAGTGAAGAGAGAAAGATCAGTCCCAGCAGACACAAGTGACACTTATCAGCCATCTTCTCTTTCTGTCAGTCTTCCTCTTCATTATACACTCTCAACTCTTTCTTTAAATACTCTCAGCTCCTCCTGTGTTTTTAACTTCCTCTGATCTACAGAAATGTATTAGAGTTGTTATATAGTGACTCAATGCCAGTCATAATGGAGAAGTGTCGCTTCCCATTTCTCTAGAAAATATCCATTCACTAGAATTATTCTAGACTCTTTTAGAAATCCACTGTCACTGTCATCAAACTCTCATTAGAGAGAGTTTGATCATAATTGTTCTCATGCCATAAATTATCAGATGTCAGAAGAGTGACTGATGACTCTGTGGTGAGTTTTGTAGGTTGATCATGAGCTATTAGTGTTCATGAGCTTCACAGAGCACTGACTCTGAAATATCACACTCTTATTAGTCACATTAGATCAGGACAAGGTAGTGTGTTTCTGCTCTAAAGCTCACAAACAGAAATATAATGGAACCAATGACACAATCAAAATTTCCATTTGTCCTGCTCACAGTGAACAATATGATTCATCTTCAGTTATTTGTGTATATTTTCATATCTGTGCATATT
The DNA here is from genome assembly GCF_018340385.1 of Cyprinus carpio. Lineage (NCBI taxonomy): Eukaryota > Metazoa > Chordata > Actinopteri > Cypriniformes > Cyprinidae > Cyprinus > Cyprinus carpio. The sequence continues at coordinate 944,418 of NC_056599.1, forward strand.
TGACAGTTTCTGTGGTAATTTTCCATAACCTCATGTTTGTATGACAGATTTTCACTAAACCTGAAGTATTAACACATATTTGACCTAAACATTTGCAGTAAAATAATGAGTCTTCTTCACACAGTAGTGATGGATGGGCTTTTAAAGGAGTCATATGATGCGATTTTCAGATTTTCCTTTCTCTTCGGAGTGTTACAAGCTCTTGGTGCATAAAGAAGATCTGTAAAGTTGCAAAGACTGACGTCTGAAATCCAAAGAGATATTCTTTCTAAAAGTTTAGACTCATCCACACACCCCTGAAACGGCTCGTTCTAACACGCCCCACATATCTACGTCAGTATGTGGGAAGATTTGCATAATGCCGCCCAGATGTTCACGCAAAGTAGTATTGTTGTTGCCGCCGCCGCCATGTCGTATAGACGCTGTGTGTTTCACTGTGAAAGCAAAACTACTTTGTTTGGCCTTCCAAAAGAGGACGATATCCGCTTCGTCATGCCTAGAGCTGATCTGTGCTGGTTGCTGAGGAAATACATAAACTTTGCACTGTGGATCGCCGAATGGGGTTTCACCGTGGATAAAGCGGACTCCAGCCCGGGGTCATCACATGTGGTTGCTGCAAGACCAAGGTACACTCCTTCGTAGAAACCACCTCTGCTCACTCAAGGCCACGGTGTGTGACGCTGTTTCGTTGAGAAAGCGAAACTGCTTTGTTTTTGCCTTCCAAAAGAAAACACAACTAGAAATCATGTTTATATCACGTTTATAATGACAGGCAGCTTGTTTGTTAGGCTGCCGTCTCTTTAACACCGAACGCAATCTGAATCTAAAAATACTGTATATGTGGCATTAAAACATTGCATTCTGAATGATCTGATGTCATTTCCAGGATACTTTTACTTCTCTGTTCTTTCCTGCTACTTCCGAAGGTGATTTCACTTGTGCACCCCCTGTCATTTCTAATAATATCACAACGTTGAACGCGTCAAGTATAAAAGCCTCTAGAATTTGGGCTTGTGCGCGCGCAGTCTGCAGAGGCTCGCGGAGCGGAGCCAGGTGAAAGTATAAATGAGCCATCAGACCTGTGTGCTGCACGCAAACAAGATGCAAGTTCTTTCCGTTCCTGCACTTAAATCATTTTAAATCACATTAAAATGCAAACACAGGAATCGTTAAGCAGAATTGAAATGCACACGTCTTATATGACAAGATTTACTGAATACCCTGTTTCTTGGAAATTTGGAACCGGTTAGAAAATGGAACCGGTTTTCAATACCCAACCCTACTGACTATTGATCATTAAGATCCTCAGAGAGGAAGAACAACGGAAAACTGGAAAGAGTGTGTAAGTGAAGGGTGTTGTGAATGTGTGTAGATGTGTGTTAGTTACAGGATCAGAGAATGACACTGTTCCTCTGTCATAGTCCAGATACACTCTCACACGATCAATATCCTGATTAACATGGAAACCAAATGGTTCAGACCATCTTTCCTCATCATAGTTCACACTCCAGACATCAGTGTCAAAGAAAACATATCCCTTCCTCAGGTTTGATGCTGTAGTTACACCAAGACTCCAGTATTCACTCTGTTTAACCTCCACATCCCAGCAGTGTGTTCCTGAGTTAAAACCCTCTGAACCCAGAACACAGGGATACCAGTTAAATATTTCTGGACTATCAGGAAGAGGTTAATAGCCACTGTATCTCACACTGGTCAGATCATCAGAGAGAATTAGACCTGGATGAGCCATGTTTGGATCCAGAATCACAGGAGCTGATGAGACACAATCAACAGATGCTGTTATTCTGACGTTCATATAATGATCAACAGTGAACCCAACACAGATTATTATTATGAATTTTCACTCGTGTCCTGTTGATCAAACACATCAGACATTTTCCTCTCATCACTGTCAGTCATTCTCTGTGTGATTTATCAAAACTGAAAGTTGAAGTCAGAAACAGTGAATGACATACTGAAAAGATATTTATTTCATTTATGCTGTCATTTATATTAAATTATAGTAAGGAGCTGTTTTGATATAAAATCTTACCTTTGTACAGAACTTTACACAGTGCTTTCATATTCAAAAGAAATAAACTATAACCCAATAATCTTGTATTAATTACAAAGCTATTTACTGAATGCCGCTTACTAATAATAATAACAAACTTGTTATTGTTAAAGGGGTCATGAAGTGCATTTTTTGTTATTTTATAATGTTCTCTGTGGTTCACTTACAAACTTAGTGTGATTTCACATTAAAAAAAAAACATAATTTAGAAGTAATAGCCTATTTTCTACACTGTTTTTAAGCCTCTCAGCAGAATAGTCTGTTTTTATAGGCAGGGAGCAAGACTCTCAATTAAACGCCCACTGCTATCATTGGCTCAAAGTTTTGCTTATTAAAATAACAGATGGACGCTGCTGGGACATACTCTGAAAACAACATGGGTCATTTGGGTTAAAAACGTATGAATACACAGTATATACCAAACGTTAAGCAAATCTGATGCAATCTGGAGCTCTTTGCTAATTTTCCCCCGTTCTAACATCAGACATGACTATAGACAACAGAACCCATTATAATCAGTGATTCTGTGTACACTGGATGAGGCACAGATTGACACAACAAATCCCCGGCAGTAAACTGATGACCTGCTCTATTTCTGACATACTCCAAGCATTCGTGCAGCTTCTGAGCTGAAAGAGAAATTGATTCGTGACATGACGCAACAGTGCTTGCGTACAATCTAGATACAGTGTTAGGATCACAAGGAAGGCAATTCAAAGATTATTTTTCACAATTTACTCTACACAGTGTCTTGTGATCTTGTAATGTCATCTGTATGGTTCTGTTGATGGAGTAATCCTGTGTTTGCATCTATCTTGTATTTCCTCTCCTCCCACTACAAGTGTGAATTGGTGGGCGGGGCTAAACAGGCAGTGATGTAGAAGCAGGCGTTGATCTTCTCCTGTGGAGGCGGTCACACTATTACATCATAAAGTGGCACATTCCAAAACGAGTTGTTTTCGGAGCTTGGTTTCAATAAAAGTTGTTTTGAAACTTACAAGGTATTTTTATAGTACAATGACCTATTATATGTCAAAAGATGATGGGAATTTTTATTTCTCAGTTCATGACCACTTTAAGTAAAACTACAACTAAAATTATTAATAATATAAATCAACTAAAACTGAAATAATAATTTTATATTTGTGCGTGTGTGTGTGTATAAATGTTTCTGTCAGTCTGATGAAATAACCAGATGAATAACCTGATGAAATAATCGGTGTATTTCATTAGACTGAAAATGGAAAGTCAAGCATATTGAATTCTGGGATTCATTCATTCTAAAAGTAAGCTGCTGATTTTGTTGCAGTAGATCATTTCTTTATTCACACATAATGCTGAAATCTTTAACTCTCCACCCATATGTATGTGTGTGTGAGCTCAGAACTCACTGTTCTGGACGACGTCCTGCATCTTCTTCCAGACTCTGAAGGGCAGGTTGCCCAAGTAACACGGCACATGAATCAAAGCTCCAGGAGGTGTCTGTGGATCCGGATATGATGAGATCTGGACTCTGGAAGAATATTCAGGATCAGAACTGCAGTGGCTTTGGATCAGAAGCAGAGAGACCAGAGACACCAGAAGATCACTCACCTTTCCACTGAGGCTGGAAACTCCTGCAGAACAAGCACACCATTGATCATCAACAACTCAATCAATCAATCAACTGAAAGACCTTCAGAAAACAGATTTCACTGGCTTTCATCATCTCCTCCATGTCTTTGATCGTGTGTGGACGAGCTGAGATGTGTGTGTTGATCTCCTCCAGCTTTTAAAAGCCTTTTACCTGCTCTCTGTGTGGAAAGAGTTTTACACAGAAAGAACCATTTGGTAACTCACTCTTCAGAACACGCTTTACCTGCTCTCAGTGTGGAAAGAGTTTCATATGTAAAAGGAATCCTGAAGAAGCACATGTTAAGTCATGCTGAGCAAAAGTAGGGTTGTCAACCATTCCGTATAATACGGAATTGTCCTGTATTTAAAGCATCAAAGAAGACATTTACACAACCCGTATTTAAGACATACGCAGAATGAACACCTAGACCAGGGTTTGGCAATCTTTTAGGCATGACGTGCCATTTTTAATTTTTCTGGTTAACCACTGTGCTTCACGCTCTGCTTCTGTGAACAAACCCCGCCTACTTTGATTTGATTGGCCATCTCAGTCATTTTGACATTGATGAGCGCTGTTAGACCGCTGAGGCTTTGATCTGAAGTGCCTAGTATGTGCAGCGATCTCGTGCAAGTTAATTTCTTACACTTTAATAGTATTTATAGCGCCTAACAGGCTGTGTGACTATGAGACGTTATTGTCTCAAAATGTACGTCAGTATGTAGTTTTCCCTACTGCTCGCGTGCCAGTGATTATCTCTCTGTGTGCCACTGTTGGCATGTGTGCCGTAGGTTGCCGACCCCTGGCCTAGACCATATGAATAACAGACTCAGAATAAATTCAGAATTAACCATTCTTTTTGGACAAGTGTTTGATTTGTGAACATAGCCCCTCGAGGAAGGTTTTAAGACCAAGCGCAATCCTCTGCCGGCTGGTCGCTTTTTTTTCCATCATGTGAGTCTTCACATGTAAAATTATCCAAAATCTGTCAAATGTCATTGTATGCTCAAATATCTACCAGTGTCCACCAAGATGATGGAAACTTGTAGCAATAATATTTTTCCCCTCTCTCTCTGATGGATGTCATTTTGTGTCAATTTTATGTTCACTATATACCTCTCTTCTTGAAAGAAATGTGTAAAAATAGACATGTAAATGTGAATTTTCTGTTTACATGCAAAACACTACCACACAAATAAATGTACTGTATGAATTCAAATAAAACATGCTAATGCATACATTTGTTGTGCCTTTTGTTGTGTTCATCGTGAAAAGTGTTTTTTTTTTTTTTTTTTTTTTTTTGAGGGGGCACAAGCAACATAACTTATTTCCTGTTTTTGTAGTATTGTTTTGAATTTTTCTCATCAGTGTGTAAGATGAGGTTAAGAAATGCGTTTAAGCATTCAAAAAATTAGACCTGCACTTTATTTCAGTATTGAACATTGAAATAATGACACTGACTATGATGGCTGGATTAAAAAAAAATGTTTGTTGGATGACTACAACATAACATTAAGTAATTGCATCTATTACATGTTCAAATAAAAATGTTAAGGTTTTTTTTTTTTTTAACAAAGATTTATCAAATGATAAACCTCACAGAATCAGAATTTAAAGAAAGGCATTCAAAGAAAAAAAATGAGAAAAGTATAGTCTAGTAGAGATAATGAATGTTGATGTTTCCCCTGAAACCACCGTAAACAAAGCAGCATGTTTATAAAAAATGCTTTAGCACTTCATAAAGGTGAAAAAAAGACAGCCGGTTCCCTTCAGAGATACATTCATAAAATTTATTCATACTTTAATTCATAGAATATCCCTCTGTAAAACCATTCACTGCCTTCCTTCATATTTTCACATAAAATGAAACCAAGGTTGCTTGCTGTGCCTGTGTGAGACTGTTGCTAAATTTGCTCAATGTAGGGCATAATTTATGTAATTTTTTAAATCGCAGCATTAAAATAACTTTTTAATGATCATCGAGAATTTCATCTTGGTTTGTCATTAAACTTTAATCATTTTATCCCTATTCGTAACCCTCAAACTAGAGTGACCTATACATGGCGGGGCAACCCCCTTGGTTGGAAGCCACTGCTCTAATGTGATTCTGACATAAATACTTCACTTGCTGCATTACTGAAGGAATTTTTTTTTTTTTTTTTTTTTAACAAACCTCTTGAATGAATGATTCAATGGCAATTATGATTTTTAACATTCATATGTCTTCACCCAGTAGCATAATGTTGTAATGATATAATCTTTTGCTCCGTTTTAATCACAGCTTAGACTCTTTATAAGCCTATACAAACTTTAATCCCATTAAATTTGTCATAACCTGAATTATTGTAAGACATAAATAATGATACTGTTGTGCTTAGATTTTTATTTTTTATTTTTTGTCAACTGCTTGCACATATTTTCAAAACTTTGCCTCTTTTTTATTTTCAAAACTTTACACACAAATCCAATAATTGCACACACAAAATGCAACATGCCTCACATCTCTTGCAAAATGAAGCACTGTCTTGTAAGAAAAGCCCAAAAAAGACAGTGGACACATACCTGGAATGCATGAAGAGAACAGTATGGACTGTCACTCCTCCAAAGAGACCTTGAGGTAAAATATATTTTTTCATTTGACCTTTGTACACTTTTTCACAGTAGTCCCTCAGGGAGACATCATTATTGCAGGAGTATTGTTGCCATAGCTCTACTAACATTTCCTCCATTCAGGCACTGGACACGCTTACATCCTGATGCTCATGTCATCGGAAATCGCTGGCTCTCCATTGATATGAATGAGATTGTGTCAATTTGTCGCTGTGTTACTCTTAGAGTGAACGAGGCGTTACCTTGCTACTACTACCTTACTAAAACTTTGGTGTGTTTGATTCATTTTTCAGCATGTTTTTTGCACAATTAAATTGAGTTAAAATCGCCAGCAAATAAAAGTTTCTTAGCAGATGACGTGTTCTTTTATGGGACAAAATTGACCGAGCCCAAGGTGCAACCCATTTGGGCCCCACATGGGTGTGTTCACTGGTTGATTTCAATAGTCGGTAAAAGTTTACTGGGAAAAGTCTATATTATAGTACACAGAAAAAGAATATGCACATTTGAATTTATAGAGTACATTTATTTGTGTAGTAGTGCGTAACATGTTAACAGAACAAGAATCTAATTGTTCAGAGAGCTTGAGCATATTTCATAGATTTATAGTTTTGAGAGAAAAAGTTCACATCCTGAGAATTGAAAAGTGTTTCCAAACTGAGAGCAGATGAAAGGCTTTTCTGAAGAGTGAGTTACCAAATGATTCTTAAAGTCTCCTTTCTGTGTAAAACTATTTCCACACTGAGTGCAGCTGAAAGGCTTTATCGCAGTAAGAATTAACATTAGGGATGGGCATTTTCCAAAAATATTGCATTTGAATATTTGGGCACATCAAAAATTAATATTCAAATATTTGAGAGATTTTTTTTTTTTATCAAGTTTTTGTCACGTTTCTGAGCAAACTTATGATTAGCCGTTATTCACAACAATGTTCTACAACATTATGTTATATTTCAAGGTTTCATTTTGGTTGGGAATTTTTTAAAGGAAATTTTTTAATTTTAAAAAAAAAAGGATTCAAAATTAAGGGGAGCAAATGTAAAAGTCAAGCAGACCATGCCAATTACAGTACAGAACGTACAAGTCGGCATATATTTATCCTGTTTATAATTTTTCATATGTTAATGCTGAGAAAAACAATAATATCCACATGCTCGGATGAAAGATTATTCCTCAGTCTGATAACAATAAGAAAGTGCACCAACAAAGATAACGGGTGCTTAGTTTCTTAGCGCTTTGTGTTAACCACTCTCCCTCGAGGAAACTTTATATATGTCTCAAGATCACTTCACTATCAGATACGCTCTCTTCTCGGCTCATTTGAGTACAGCTGCACTTACCTGCAGTCATCAACGCAGTGATGGACAGCTGTCTTTCCTCAGTCGACTAGTGTTTGGATTTCATGTGATTTTTCATTGTGGTGGTGATTTTATGATTAATTCGTTTCACAAATTCATTTGATCAGAAGTAATTACATTTTGTCAGATCATTTAGTACGATCATTTTGATCAGAGTTATTCCAAACTTCACGAGGCAGATGATGACATTCTGTGATAAAATAGTATCAGCTGTTTTGCGGTTTTGTAATAATGGTTATGGGGTTGGTGTTGAATAATGGTTGTAGAATTTTCGGGTGTTGGTGGTTTCAGTATCGGTGCTGGCAGGAGTTGTAGGTGGGTGGGGAGTGTTTGAACCTCAATACTCATGGCTGAAGTGTCCTTGAGCAAGGCACTGAACCCCCAGTTGCTCCCCGGTCGCTGGATATATAGCTGCCTACTGCTCCGGGGGTGTGTTCACGGTGTGTTCACTTCTCACTGCTGTGTGTGTGCACTTGGATGGGTTAAATGCAGAGCACCAATTCTGAGTATGGGTTACCATACTTGACAAATGTCACAACTTTCACTTTTTCTTTTAACTTGTTTGTGCGTTCAATTGGGTGGGTCAGTGCATTTAGTTATAACTGCTTAGGATTTATCATGGATTCCCTGCATTAAAGACCAGCAAATCAACACAGAGTAAAATTCGAAGTGTTTTTATTTTTTCGAAAATAAAAATTACACACCGAATATTCAAATGTTTGACTATTTGTGCACACCCCTAATTAACATGTGCTTCTTAAGGTTTGCTTTACGGGTGAAAGTGTTTGCACAATAAGAGCAGCTGAAAGGCTTTTCTGAAGAGTGAGTTACCAAATAATTCTTAAGGTCTCCTTTCTGTGTAAAACTCTTTCCACACTGAGAGCAGCTGAAAGGCTTTATTCCAGCATGAATTAACATGTGATTCCTAAGGTTTTCATTACATTTGAAAATGTTTACACACTGAGAGTAGCTGAAAGGCTTTTTGACGTCTGTTTTTTTATTGCTGCAACTCACTGATTTTTCTCCATTGACATCATGGTCTTTCTGATCCTGATATTTCTCCTCCACTTCATTCAGATCTTGTCATGCAAAATCTTACACATAACTTATAATAATCTGGGCCGGTGGCTTGTGTTCATGCAGGGAACAAGGGCATCCTTCATAAAAGCATTGTCCTAAAAAACACAAATAACACCAGTAAAGAATACCTTTTATTTTACTTCTGACTTAGGGTTAATGTCAAATAGTATGATTTATATGCATGTTGGCAGTGTACATGTCTTTGCCCTGTGAGAGTAAAAAGAAAAAATAAGCAGACTACCACTTGTCATATGAAATAAAGAAACTCTCTAAAAAGTCTCAAACTACAACTGATATAAAATAATGTGAAAATGATTTATACATGTGCTCAAACCTCTTCATAGACGAGTTTCAGGCAGGCATTTCCAATCTGCAAGAGAAACAATCAAAATAACTAGCACACACACAAACGTCTAAGCTCTTTAAACAAAGAAAACAAATAGCATAACGTAACATGCAAATGTTACATACATTACCGTCAATAAGTACATATATAGACCTATCTGTTAACATATTAAAATTATCTTCTAATCGACTCGTAGCCAATCATTTAACTTTAAACGTTGCAACGTTGCACGATTGCTGAACAATAATAACTTTGGCGATTGTTTAACATGCCTCTAATTCGTGTCGCTTCTGTTCTGATGGCTCATACTGTACAGCCTCCCTCTGCTGGACGCATCAGGAACAACAGGGCCGTGGACTGCCTGCTCCAGGCCTGCAGCCTCCCCCTACTCATTATTTTCGCTCCTCTCGCCGCTTCACACTCCAGTCCAGCGTGGCGCTAAAACACACACGTTTGTTTCCCAAACACCATTAAACCTCAGAGGAAGAAGATTAGTTTCACCGCGCTCTCTCTGTTGTTTTGCCGTGATGCTGGTTTAATACAATCTGTTAGAAAAGTTGTTTCTGTAAGTAGAAAAATACAGTTTTGGAATCTGTTCAATAAATACCTGTAATATTCTCATCCTCTCAGTCGTGACTAAGTTTTAAAGCAAGCAGGAATATCTGGAGGAGTATCATCTGAACTGAGATCTGCTGCTGTGAAGATGGAGTTTGTTAAAGAGGAGAGTGAAGAGAACACGAGTGAACCAGAAACCTGGAGAATAAAACACGAGGAACCAGAAACCTGGAGAATAAAACACGAGGAACCAGAAACCTGGAGAATAAACCACGAGGAACCAGAAACCTGGAAAATAAAACACGAGGAACCAGAAACCCGGAGAATAAAACACGAGGAACCAGAAACATGCAGAATAAAACACGAGGAACCAGAAACCTGGAGAATAAAACACGAGGAACCAGAAACCTGGAGAATAAAACACGAGGAACCAGAAACCCGGAGAATAAAACACGAGGAACAAGGAGGTTGGTCTTTATTCTTTATTCATCTTGAATGACTGTTTGAATGACAAAAAGCTACCCCCCCCCCGTGAAACCATCATACCCCCAACCATCCCCTTTAGATTAATAATGTTGTGTGTTATGTAAAGTTTATCATGCAAATTAAATGTTAAAATTCTGTACTTATGATAATTCAGTGGTTTTCAAACCTGTCCTGGAGTACCCCTGTCCTACACATTTTGTATGTCTCCATCAATTATCACACCTGATTCAACTCATCAGCTCAGTGGCGACTGCAAGACCTGCAGTGGGTGTGTCAGATATAGGGAGACATACAAACCTTGCAGTGCTGGGGGTAGCCTACTTCATGGAGAGGTTTGGGAAACCCTGTGGTAATTCACAAACGAATTAACGTCGATTGGCCAATGAAAACTCTGTACTGTAACTAGCTGCGCACAAGCTGAAGCAAGTTTCCGTCATTTTTCGTGCAAAATGGTTCAATCGCAAATTTTGAAGTTCTTTAAAAAGAATACAACAGAAGGTATGATTTTTCCTTGATTAGAATTTCAAGACATTCCCCTGACAATGTCATTGTACTGTATGTGTGACTGTGAGGGACTGAGAGACGATATGAGAGCTTACGAGTATGTGACCTACTTTGCAAAAAACCCCAAACAAAAACACACCTTGAGAGTCCAGAAGCATTCACTGCGCGATGAAGCCCATTAGAATGCAGTTAGAATGCCCTTAATTATTAAAGCAATGAAAGAAAAAATACTCACATATGAGTTTTTATGTTTTTATAGTCATTGCACAAGCAATGCACTTTTCCGAATATCAGCATATAAATATGTTAATAATTTTATACAACAGTGAACAGCAACGCGGTGTTTCATTCCTTCAATGAGTCGGTTTTTGAATGAATCTTGAGCCAGTGATTCAGCGGTCCATTTACTTGTTTCGTTTCTAATCGAATTGTCCGTTTTGAACGAATTATTTGATTTGAATGATTCAATAAATCATTTATTAAAACAGGGATTTGCTGCCACCCACGGGCTGCTTTATTGTCATCTTTATTTATTCATGACAGTCCTAAACCAGCCAAGGTGCCAGCACAAAAACACATTGAGCAAAATATTATTTAATTAGCAGTACTGACCCAAAATTCCTTCATTTCAGTCCCCGGAAGGGAAAGAAAAGGGAGAGAAAAAGAGGTTAAAAAGTTTTAGATTGTTTGATTGTTTTATTTTTTTATTTTTTAATAAAATTTTTAGATTTTTTTTGTAATTTTTTAATAATTGTGTAAAATTAGCTATTGGGTTATTTTTATTATTTAGAATTTTCTGAAAATTATGACGTACAATTTTCCCTGATAGACTTGCTGCGATAGACGGTGCTGATGGTGATACCAGTGTTAAACCACAATTACGTCACTTGCCCACCGGGGCACCAACCCCCACCTTCGTTTTGATTTAAAAATCATTTAGTTCAGTAAAAGAACAGACAATATACAATTAAAAACTGAACGCGGCTGCTCATTGCAGCTTGCCGAATGACAGTCGCGTCACAGATCAAATTTCATTTATCCAGTGATAGTCATGTGTCATATGTCATCAGGGATCACTTTTATGAATTAACATTTCTTCTTTTTTTTCTTTTTTTTTTTTCAAGTTACTGACAAATGAAATGTTTTTGCCTTCTAGATTTTATTAAAGAAAGTGAGGAGAACAAAGAACTGAGTGAAGCAGAGAAAAAAAATCATGTCAAAACTGGAGAAAAATCTTTGAGTTGCTCTCAAACCAAACAGAATGATTTGAAGAAAAGAGGAGCCAAGAAATCATTCACCTGCTCTCAGTGTGGAAAGAGCTTGACAAGCAAATATAGTCTTCATGTTCATATGAGAATTCACACCGGAGAGAAACCATTCACTTGTGATAAATGTGGGAAGAGCTTCACACAATCGTTTAGCTTTAAGGTACACATGAACATCCACACTGGAGAGAAACCGCACACATGTGATCAGTGCGGGAAGAGTTTCACACGAAAAGAAAGCCTTATGACACATATGAGAATTCATACTGGAGAGAAACCATTCACATGTAATCAGTGTGGAAAGAGTTTTGCACACTTAGCAAACCTTAGGGTACACATGAACATCCACACTGGAGAGAAACCTTACAAGTGTTCACACTGTGACAAGAGATTCAGTCAGTCAACATCTCTGAAAAAACATGAGATGATCCACACTGGAGAAAAACCATACACATGTGATCAGTGCGGAAAGAATTTTGCACGGAAAGGAATCCTTATGACACATATGAGAGTTCATACAGGAGACAAACTGTACACATGTGATCAGTGTGGAAAGAGTTTAAAATTCAAATATAGTCTTGTTGTTCACATGAGAGTTCATACTGGAGAGAAATCGTTCACTTGTGATCAGTGCGGGAAGAGTTTCACACAATCAGCAAGCCTTAGGAAACACATGAACATTCACACTGGAGAGAAACTGTACTCATGTGAGCAATGTGATAAAACATTTTTGAGGGCTTCAGTCCTGAAGAAACACCTGAGAGTTCATACAAAGGAGAAACCACATTCATGTTATTTGTGTGGAAAAAGTTTAAGTTTTTCAATTTTGAAAGAACATCAGAAAATGCATACTGCTGTGGGAGAGTACATGTGTTCTGAATGTGAAAAGACTTTTACTACAGCGAGCAGTTTAAAACTTCATGAAAGCATCCACACTGGAGAAAAACCTCATAAATGTTCACACTGTGACAAGAGATTCAGTCGGTCAACACATCTGAAAACACATGAGAGGATTCACACTGGAGAGAAACCTTATAAGTGTTCACACTGTGACAAGAGATTCAGTCATTCATCAAGTCTGAAAACACATGAGAGGATCCACACTACAGAGAAACTATTATCACTCCACTGAATGTGGGAAGTGTTTCAATCGTTCATCTGCTCTACACAGACATACAAAAAACAATCACAGTAAGGCCCCTTACACAAAGAAGCACACTTAGCTGTATACGTGAATATTTTCTATTGTATTGGCGATTCATCCAGACGGATCCAGCATTTTGGGAGCCTGTAAACTTTATTTTTTTTTAAACCAGGTCCCAGAGTGGATAAATCTGAAAACGACACCATCTGGATAAATCTGTCCTAACCAGTCATAAAAAGCGACATGACAAAGAAACATTATCTAAAGTTTTCACAGTGAATAAAGTTCATCTTAATCTTCAAAACCAGGGAATTTAAACTGTGAGATTCAAATCATCAAAATGAAAATTTTGTCATTAATCACTTACCCCCATGTCCTTCCAAACCCGTAAAAGCTTTATTCATCTTCAGAACACAATTTAAGATATTTCAGATGAAAACAAAAATAACAACTTTATTCAACAAATCGTCTCCTCTGTCTCTCCCCACATCAAAGCTGCGCCACAAGGATACGTTTTCTATGTTTGTTTATGTTTTGTTTTGTGAGAAGTAAATTATACTGTCAAGGTCTCGTTTTATGGTTGTTGTGATGGCCAATTCATTCAGCAGGTGTTTTCCAAAATGGCGCTACGGTGATGTGGGGAGAGACAGAGGAGACAACTTGTTAAATAAAGTCATTATTTTTGTTTTCTTCGTGTACAAAAAGTATTCTCGTCGCTTCATAACGTTACGGTTGAACCACTGATGGCAGATGGACTATTCTGACGATGCTTTTCATACTTTTCTGGACCTTGACAGTCTAATTTACTTGGCAGTCTATGTGGGCAGTCACAAGCCTCCTGGTTTTCATCCAAAATATCTTAAATTGTGTTCCGAAGACATACAAAGCTTTAACGGGTTTGGAACGACATGGGGGTAAGTGATTAATGACAAAATTTTCATTTTGGGGTGGAGCTTCCCTTTAAGTGCTCTAAATGTATTCATATGTATATTGTCTGTGGAAGGCACTGGACCATAAAAATGCTTGACCAATCAAATTATTTGTTCCAAACATTAAGATAGTCTATCCTGTCTGCTTGTTAAAATATGTATTTGAATACCTCAGTGCACCCTGTTCATGCAGACATGATGCATCATCAGCGTGTTCATTACCCTATTGCAGGATTTTAAGTTTTGCATAATAGGTGCCCTTTAAATTGAGTTTGGTCCATAATTTTTCCTATTGTTTAATAAACTGCATCATAGAAAATTAATAAGCTTGAGGTTTGAGTCGCCTTTTAAAAAATGGGTCTGTGTACTTGAGAAAAAACACCTTGTGTATATAAATAGTATGATAAATAACTTCTTTTTAAAAAAAAAAAAAAAGTTTCTTTAAAATAAACACCTGCCTTGAGGGGAAAATTGAGGAATTTAGTGACATTTATAAAAACATTAATTTTTAATAAGATGATAATAAGAAATATAAAGTTTTTTTTTTTTTTTTTTAAGAGTTTTAGAAGAAAATAGCAACCAATTGGGTGGAATGGCCCATTTATATTAGGGAACCTTGTGTGATTTTCACTGAAATATTAGAAGAGAAAAATATCTCCTTTTTCTATTCTAATCCTCACTCACGAAGACTGTTGGTGTTGATCGAAAGCCGTGCGAGTCTATAACTTTCAGTTACTTGAAATTATTTGAGCAGATCGGATTTTTAACAGCACACCTTATAGGAGACAGGGGTAGCTGCAGCTACTAGCCTTATAGACGCACCAAGTAATTTATTTTCCCTCCTCGCGCCGCTTCACTCTCCAGTACAGCGGCTGGCGCTAAAACACATGCGTTTGTTTGCCAAACACAATTAAACCTCAGAGGAAGAAGATTAGCTTCACCGTGATCTCTGTTGTTTTGTCGGGATACTGGTTTAATACAAGCGGTTAGAAATGTTGTTTCTGTAAACAGAAAAACACAGTTTTTAATCAGGTCAGTAAATATTTCTTCTGAACTGAGACCTGCTGCTGCGAAGATGATGTTTGTTAAAGAGGAGAGTGAAGAGAACACGAGTGAAGTAGAAACCTGGAGAATAAAACACGAGGAACCAGAAACCTGGAGAATAAAACACGAGGAACATGGAGGTTGGTTTTTATTCTTCATTCATGTTACAAAGAGCTGAGTAGTAACTGATTACGTGTTAACTGTAGGCTATTATGTAGTCCAATTCCATAATTAAATGTAGTTTTAAAATACTTGTAATCAGACTAAAGTTACTTTTTTATTGATTACATGATTACATATTATTCACACAATAGCAATGCATTATTCATGGTTTACTGATTCTCCCAAATTCTTCTTTTTCGTTTTTTAACAGTTTCTTTCTAAAGTAGCCTGCCAATAATATACATTAAGAAAATCTTCCAGTTTTGTGGACATTCATACAAAGAACCCCTGGATTTACAAAAACCATTCATATTTTGTTTCAACATTGCATCAACTACTGATGGACATGTTAATTCTGATTTGAATTCTAACACACAATCTTACTTATCCATGTATTAATATATCTTTGGAAGGCTTTTGTCTTTCAAGCACATTAAATTCACATTATTTACATGCAGTGCAGGTGTTATGGATTAACTTGGGTTCGTGTTAAAGGGATAGTTCACCCAAAAATGAAAATGATATGTTTATCTGCTTACCCCCGGGGCATCCAAGATGTAGGTGACTTTGTTTGTTTAGTAGAACAAGATTTTTAACTCAAACTGTTGCAGTCTGTCAGTCATATAATGTAAGTGGACAGGAATCACGGCTTTTACTGCCACCTATCTCTCAAATGGACCGTTGACACTCCCAACTGAGATTGTAGATAGAGTTTCAATGGTCCATTTGAGAGATAGGTGGTGGTAATGCACATTTACAAGATTACAGTTTTTTTTTTCTGTATTTTTGATCAAATAAATGCAGCCTGGATTAGAGCATTAGAGACTTCTCTGATGACACAGTAACTTACAGCAGGGAAGTAAAAATCTTTGGTCTGTACAATGATTGTTAACGGTCATTAGGTCCGTCAGACTGAAGAAATTTTAGCGATAATGTGAACAAAAATATTTAAGACCTATCGAATCCGAATTTAAGACATTTTAAGACTTTTAAGGCCTTTTATAAGAAAAACATTATTTAAGACTTTTTAGGGACCCATGGACACCCTGTACATAACACACCAAAAAAATCTCATAAAAAAAACGCATAAAAGTAGTGTTAAATATTATATTTCTTAAAAATAGAACCAACAGAAAGCATATTACAGTAGTCAATATTTGAAGTGGATTAAAAAAGTTCATCAAAGTTGTCCTAAGACCACACAAAACAAAAAAGTATTGTTTTGGTTTTAGGACAACTTTGATAAAAGGTTTTGATCCACTTCAAATGTTGACTAGTGTATAATGAAAATAGCACTGGTCATAAAATGGAACCTTGAGGGACACCACAGGTTATAGATGATATTGATGATGGAAAGCTTCCAATTTTAACAGAAAAGGTTCTATTTTGAAGATCAGAAGCAAAAAAAAAAAAAAAATTCTTTGGGCAGTTCCTTGGCTGCCTACATGATACTTTAAAAGTTCAAATAGGATAGTATGGTCAAATGTATCAAATTATAAGGCTAAAAATCAGTTGAAACTATCTTCATCTCTGTGGTCTCCCATTGTTTTAAAATCGGTTAAGATTTGAAAAACTGCTAAGTGTGCGGCCAGCCTAAGCTGACTAAAACAATCTTTTCTAAAATTTTGGATAAGACTGGTAGATTAGATTTTGGCCAAAAATTATTTAGATCTGCAGGATCTAGACCAGGCTTTTTAAGAAGGGGCTGGACAACATGCTTAAGGCTTGAAGGAACGCCCCCACTAGTCAGACTGCAATTTATAATAGAAAAGATGCTTATGGGATCTGCAGATTCCATGTAGACAGCTGTAAATCATGTAGATTAGACAAAAACTTTTCACAATACATGATAATATTCTAAAAATGGGAATTATTATTATTATTTTGTTTTGCATACAGACAACAGCATTGTGAAAGGGATCCCCATTTGTTAAAACAGTAACATCATGTGCAAGTGTATTATGTGTTGAGTCTACACAGGTGCTTTACTGTTTATTTAAAAATGGGGGTCTCCAGCCCTGCTCCTGGAGAGCTACTTCCCTGCAGATCTCAGCTCCAACCCCAATCAAACACAACTGAACCAGCTAATCAAGGTATTCAGGGCTAATTAATTCCAGACAGGTGTCTTGGAGCAGGGTTGGAACTGAAGTCTGCAGAATGGTAGCTCTCCAGAAGCAGGGTTGGAGACCCCTGCTTTACAAAGTGACATCGGCAACTACTTGTCTGGCAGCATATTAGTGTTTTTAGTCATTTTCATGGATCTGTATGAAAAGGGACAGTTTTGAAAATGTTTCCGTCTGTACACAAATGTTTTCCTTGTATTTTCCAAATGTCCAAGTTGATTTTTATCTTTTTTAATGGTTTTATTTTAGGCCTGATGAAAGTGAAAGAGGAAAGACAAGATCTGTATGAGGAGGAGGAGAAACATCAGGATCAGAAAAATCATGATGTCAATGGAGAAAAATCAGTGAGTTGCAGCATTCAAATAACAGAAATCAAAAGGCCTTTCAGCTGCTCTCAGTGTGGAAACAGTTACAAACATAAAAGAAGCCTTATGAAACACATGAAAATTCATAGTGAGAAAAAGCCTTTCAGCTGCTCTCAGTCTGCAAACACTTTCAAACAGAAAGGAAGCCTTATGAAACACATGAAAATTCATAGTGGGGAAAAGCCTTTCAGCTGCTCTCAGTGCGGAAAAACTTTCACGTGTAACAAAAATCTTAAGGATCACATGTTAATTCATGCTGGAATAAAGCCTTTCTCCTGCTCTCAGTGTGGAAAGAGTTTTACACAGAAAGTACACCTTAAGAATCATTTGGTAGCTCACACTTCAGAAAAGGCTTTCAGCTGCTGTCAGTGTGGAAACACTTTCACACGTAAAGCAAACCTTAAGAAGCACATGTTAATTCATACTGGGATAAAGCCTTTCACCTGCTCTCAGTGTGGGAAGAGTTTTACACAGAAAGGACACCTTTATCATCATCTGGTAACTCACTCTTCAGAAAAGCCTTTCAGCTGCTCTGAGTGCGGAAAGTCTTTCACACGTAAAGGATACTTTGAGACTCACATGTTAAGTCATACTGGAATTAAGCCTTTCAGCTGCTCTCAGTGTGGAAAGACTTTCGTGTGTAAAGGAATCCTGAGGAATCACATGTTAATTCATACTGGGATAAAGCCTTTCAGCTGCTCTGAGTGTGGAAAGACTTTTACACAGAAAGGACACCTTAAGGTTCACGTTGCCAACACACATTTATGTTCAAACAACATGTAAAAGTGATTTTTGCATATGATAACCGAAACGTGTGTCCTGTGTAGTGATGGATATTGTTAAGGTTTTAAAGGTATTACTGCTCTTACTGATACAGCTGATCCAGCTGGTATTTTAACAGTATTCTTATTGGTTCTTTTTGTTATTTGAAAAGAAAAACAAAACAGACATTTTGAAGAAATTAAGAACACATTCAGGACACTGCTGACATTTTAAAATTTCTCAGTCCCTTTGGCCCAATTCTCAGGATGTGAACCTTTTTTCTGAAAACTAGTAAACTATGAAATATACTCAGCTCTCTGAATAATTAGTTTCTTGTTCACACCAGATTTGAATTTCTTATTAATTTAAGTAAGTTATGTTTTGGCAAGTGTGCAAAAGGATAAGTATTTTCTATAATTTGCACAATAACTAAATGAATTAACTTTCTTCTCAGACAAATTGTATTTTTTTTTTTCATCATGCGAGTCTTCACATAACAAATGATCCAAAATCTGTCAAATGTACTTGTATACTGAAATATCTTCCAATATCCACCAAGATGTAAACTTGTAGCAATAGTATTTTTTCTCTCTCTCTCTCTGATGGATGTCATTTTGTGGCCATTTTCTGTTCACTATATGTTTCTTCATGAAAGAAATGTGTAAAAGTAGACATTCAAATGTGTATTTTCTGTTTACATGCAACATAACTACACAAATAAATGTACTGTATCCGTTCAAATGTGCATATTCTTTCTCTGTGTATTATAATATTAACTTTTCCCATTGAATTTTTACCTACCACTGAAATCAACTTGCGAATAAACACATCCATGTGCGGCCCAAATGGGTTCCACCTAGGGCCTGATCAATTTTGTCCCATAAAAGACCACATCATCTGCTGAGAACCTGATAGATTTAATCTCCTTTGCTTCCAGTAGTGTACATTTTCATTAGTGCTTTTATCCAATCATATTTTAGCAATCGTGTTGCCAGGGTCAAAGAAATCTGCCTAATGCCTTCAGAATCAACAGTGCAGGTTATTTGCAAGACATAAAGCCAGGTTTAAGTTTTATACCAATGTTATCTGTAAGGTATAAATACGTTTGAGTCAATAAATGTTTGTTAGAACAGCGGGTGGACTATATTTGTGTCATTTTGTATGAGGATTGCACAGCTGTGGTAACTTGTTGAATTGTTAATTAGGTTTCTAGCTTTAGTAACAGCATTCATTCTTGCTACATGAGATACCTGTCTGTGAAGCAGTGCCCTGCATTTTTGTGTAATATTTATGGTTTCTATAGCTGTGGCATCATTATGATCGTATTAAGAAGTGGGATTAATTCATGTAGGATGCCACTGAAGGCCTAGGTGTGAAATGCACGGCCCTCCACTGCATCTTGGTTAAGTTTATTAATGGCAGGGTAACATCTCATTCACACTACAAGCAACAAACAGCAACAAAGTGACACGATCCCATTCATTTCAATGGAGAGCCAGCATCTTCCGACAGATGCAGTGATATGTGGATGTCCCTCCACTAGGGCTGTGCAAAAAATCGAATACGATTTTCATGTGCATCTCTTCAGTAAAGACGCTCCTGTGATTAGTAGTATATCTCCAGCACGTGCGTTCAGATCAGGGTTGCCAGGTTTTCACAACAAATCCTGCCCAGTTGCTTCTCAAAACTAGCCCAATCGCGTTTCCAGGAGGTTCCCCGATAAAAATTGCATCCCGGGGTTAAAAATATACGTTTTTGTCAGGGTTGCCCTGGTAATATTCACATTTTAGGGGCTAAACATCACGTTATTGGTATTGGGGTCGCTTCAACCCGCGGACATGAAAGACAACCACAGACTTGGCAACACTGGTTCAGGTGGAGCGGCATTTACTACACAGAGCCGTAGTCCACCGACAAGCTACACAAAATCGTTTTCAAAATCGACAAAGAATCGCCTGCGATTTTAAAATCGATTTTGTGTAGATCGTCAGTGAATTACGGCTCTGTGTAGTAAATGCCAACCAGTGTTGCCAAGTCTGCGGTTGTTTTTCATGTCTGCAGGTTGAAGCGACCCCAATACCAATAACGTGATATTTAGCCCCTAAAATGTGAATATTACCAGGGCAACCCTGACAAAAAAAACTTATATTTTAACCCCGGGATGCAATTTTTATCGGGGAACCTCCTGGAAACGCGATTGAGCTAGTTTTGGACTAGTTTTGAGAAGCAACTGGGCAGGATTTGTTGTGAAAACATGGCAACCCTGATCTTAACGCACGTGTTGGAGATATACTACTAATCACAGGAGCGTCTTTACTGAAGAGATGCGCATGAAAATCGTATTCGATTTTTTGCACAGCCCTACCCTCCACTGTGTTCCTGTATGGGAATGTTCTGATAACGTCCCAAATATCCTCTTTGTAATGTTGCTATGTTGCAAAATTCTGCAGGGTTGTGGCTCTCCAGGACCGACGATCGCCACCCCTGTCTTGGAGTCTTCACTAATGAGCTGATGAGTTGAATCAGGTGTGTTTGAATAGGGAGACATCTAAAATGTGCAGTGTTGGGGGTTCTCCAGGACCAGGATTGGGAACCCCTGCCACAGAGTATCAGTGCTCTGATGACGTGGGAGAGATGCAACAGGGCACACAGCTGTCCAAACTGAGGGAATGGCGTCATCAGACCGGGAGTAAGCAAACTTGTCGCTGAGAGCTTCTATGGATGTAGCGGTGCCGACGTAGGAGTCCAAGTTCTTTAATGACTGATATACATGATGGAGTGTTGTAGTTGTCACATTCCATCAGTTGAGTGGGCGAGTAGTTCATTATGCCAATCACACGGGCTCCACGTCTGTTGTTAGCCGCTAGCCACAGGGGCAACATGCAGAACAAGAGAAGAACTTTGCCCCAAGAAATTATCCGTGACGTGGCTGGAGAAATCAAAACCAGAAGAGATTAATCGTAGTGAGCACCAAAAGGAGCTGTAAGTTCTGGGGATGCAGGCAGAGCCAGGAGAAGCCACAACCAACCGCTACCAGCCAAGAGTCATCTGAGTCAGTAGGATAAGCATAACAGACCCAAATATTATATAGAAGTAACACCAGTAGTCTAACGTTGTGACTATTTTAGCAGTTAAAACTCAAAACTCATTAAAACTCAAAACTCAAGTGGAAAAGCATCCTCTTCCACTTCCAACCACTTTCTAACAAACACACACAGACCTCAAATAACAACTCTTTCTTCATTAGTTCTGAAGTGTTTTGAGAAAGTAGTTGATGTAATTTTACAGCAATCAAAAGATAGACTTGATCCACTGCAGTTTGTATTTAGACAGGGCAGGGGAGTCGAGGATGCTAACCATACATTGCTGAATTATCTGTATAGTCACTTGGAAAGGCCCAAGACTCATGCTAGATTATTTATTGATTTATCTTCTGCTTTTAACACAGTGAAGCCACATTTATTGGTAGAGAAATTAATTTTTTGTTTAATTTAATTTAAGTTATTGAACAAGTCTGGTGGGGAGGAGAATGTATTTGGTATCCAAAATTTACAAACTTGAGTTGTGCCTGGTTGAATTTTAATGTATGTTTGGGAAATTGTATACATATAGTGTATGCTTTTATGGGTGTACTGGTTATGTGTGCATGGATATGGTTAGTGTATTGGCACTTTGCTGCAATCTTAGTTTCCCTAACAGGACAATAAAGTTGAGTCTGAGTCATCAAACATTCCGCTCCCTCCTCCTGAAGAAAAATCATGTTCAAAAAGTGTGATGCTGTTATCCAATCGATCGATGATATAGGAGTGGGATGACTTTCTTTTAAGGTAATTTTTAATTTTTTACAATGTTTTTGTAATGTATTAATTAAAACAAGTAGGCTTATACTAATATTAATGATTAAGTATATACCTTTGGTTTGAATATATTTTATTAAGCTATAAATACGTGACTATATGTTAATATTGGTTCTCTGAGTTTATCACAGTTTGTGGGATTCTGCTTGTCCACTCGTCTTTTGAGGACTGGTTCTCTATGGGATTGAGATCCGAATTGCCTGGCCACGGATCTAAAATTTCAGTGTAATAATCTTTGAGCCACTTCTTTATCACTCTTGCTTTGTGACATGGTGCTCCATCATGCTGGAAAATGCACTGATCATCACCAAACTGCTCATGGATCTTTGGAAGAAATCACTCTTGCAGGACGTTTTGATACCATACTTTATTCATGGAAATCTTCTTGGGCAGAATTATGAGAGAGCCTACTCCCTTGGTTGAATTTTTCAAGTGTAAAATCAACAGTCTTCTCCAAAGGCAGGCCCTTTGAGCAGCTGATCGACGTTCCATTTGTGCAAATATTACAAACAAGGAGGAAAACACTAGGTAGGATTAGTGTGTTACTGATGCTATGAGGTGATTGTGCACCTGTGACTCTTATTTTCTTTTTATTATTATTACTGCAGAACTTATAATTGCATACAGGCTCAGGGGAAAATGGTATCTTTAACAATGAACAATCATAATGACAAAAACAACTATAATGGGTTTGTTTACATCATAGTATGAGATTATATACACAGGGAAAAAAAGATTAATTATCTTTGAATAATCATAAAATTCATATAATCATAATGCATTAAAAATGCATTTGTTTTTGTTTATAAGCCTAAGGGATGAAATGAGAAAATCAACAGGAAAAAGGGGAAAACAAAGGAGATTTAAGCCAGTTTTGCATGTAGATGAACAATTTTACACATAAAAGAAATATATTAATTGGTAATTACCATTGGTAATCAAATGGTTCAGGTCATATTTAGAAGGGAGAGGTTATTATGTGATTATAGGAGAGATTATAAGTGTAAGTGGACATCCATGACATGCGGAGTCCCACATGGATCAATTCTTGCACCCCTCTTGTTTAGCTTGTATATGCTCCCACTAAGTCAAATAATGAGAAAGAATCAAATTGCCTATCACAGCTATGCTAATGATACCCAGCTTTACCTAGCCTTATCTCCAAATGACTACCACCCCATTGACTCCCTCTGCCAGTGTATTGATGAAATAAAGTTGTATGAGCCAAAACTTTCTTCAGTTAAACAAGGAGAAAACTGAAGTCATTGCATTTGGAAACAAAGATGAAGTTCTCAAGGTGAATGCATACCTGGACTCTAGGGGTCAAACAACTAAAAATAAAGTCAAGAATCTTTGTGTGATTCTAGAGACAGACCTTAGTTTCAGTAGTAATGTCAGTCGAGCAACAGAAAAGGACAGTACTTTGTAAGTGTTTTGCCTTGTTTTTCTCATTAGACTACAGCGTGGTCGTTGTTGCTAGGAAACTTTGTTTCATTTACTGTGTTTTTTACCGTGGTAAATACATGATGAAGTGGTGTTTGTTCTCGCGTTTGCCTATCGCAGGTCTGCTAAATAGTAAGGCGTGACCAGCTGACTTCAATAACAAGTACTCAGGCAAATATTAAAGTGTTTAGTTTCACCGCAGCAGCGTTCGTGGCAGCCCTTGTGTGAAGCCTCCTCGTGTGAAGACCGATGAGTGTAAAGACCATCGACTCTACCTGCGTGACTCCACCGAGCAAGGACACCGACAAGGCACTTGAGTATTGATTTTCTCCCCTTCTTTACTTTTTGTATAGCTTGTTCTCAAATACTTATTTAGGTCAATTGTACTCACTATGTGCTTTCAGATCTCTACTATTACTACGAACACTCAGAGAGCACGCACTGTACGTCGGAGGCAGGCCTATCCCAATAATCTACGGCCTGTCCCTCTGACCTCTACTACTTCAATCTCTATTCCAGTTGGTCTCTATTAACAGCAGACTGGCAGTTCCAAAGCAGATTTCATTTCTTCTATTGCTACTCATTCCGGTCTCAACCTCATGGCCCCAACTGAGACTTGGATCAAACCTGAAGACACCGCCACTCCCGCAGCCCTCTCCACTAATTTCACTTGTTCCCACACCCCTCGTACAACAGTTCATTTGAATCACATTCAATTACTGTAACCCACCCTGTTAAAATCCACTTTGTGGTCGTTTATCGTCCCCCAGGTCAACTGGGAAATTTCTTGGAGGAGTTGGATGTGTTACTATCAAACTTTCCTGAGAGTGGTACACCTCTGGTACTGCTTGGTGACTTCAACATCCGCCTAGATAAACCCCAGGCTGCTGACTTCAACACTCTGCTCGCCTCAGTTGATCTCAAGCGAGCGTCTACTACAGCAACTCACAATTCAGGCAACCAACTGGACCTCATCTACACGCGCTGTTGCTCCATGGACAACACTTTAGTTTAGTTTAGTTCATAACTGCTTACCTCACACTTACTCCTGATGTGGCACACACTCCACCACAGGTCACCTTTCAATGGAACCTACTCTGAATCTCTCCATCTCACTTCCTTCACTCTCTCAGTTTTCAGCTCTGGACACGAACAGTGCTACTGACACTCTTTGCTCCACTCTAACCTCTTGCTTGGACGACTTTTGCCCACTGTCATCCAGACCAGCATGCACCACCCAATCTGCCCCCTGGCTGTCCGATGTTCTCCGTGAGCATAGCTCTAAACTCAGGGCTGCAGAAAGGAAATGGCATAAATCAAGAAACTATATCGACCTCAGTGTGTATCAGTCTCTCCTCTTTTCCTTCTCTGCAAATGTCTTCACTGCTAAAACATCATACTACCACAACAATATTAACAACTGTTCTGACTCCCGCACACTTTTTTTAAATTTTTCTTTTCTCTTTTTTGTGTGTCTACATCTTCTTTTTTATAGTCTTTTAAAAGAGGAGTTTTTGGTTTTTTCTTCACAAATAAGACAAGAACCATCAGTGACCAATTTTCCACACGCAGACTGTTGATAATTTCATAATGACTAATACACACTCTCTGTCCTCCTCTCCACTCTGAGATGGTTTCCAAACTTATCCTTTCCAATCATCCTACTACTTGTCCACTTGATCCTATCCCCACTCACCTCCTTCAAGCGATTTCTTCTTCAGTCATACCGTCACTTACTCACATTATCAACACCTCTCTTCACTCTGGTAAATTTCCCTCAGCATTTAATCAGGCTCAGGTAAGCCCACTGCTTAAGAAACCATCTCTAAACCCGGCACTTCTAGAAAACTACAGACCAGTATCCCTTCTTGCACTCCTGTGGTTTAAGTCCTACCTCTCAGATAGATCCTTCAGGGTGTCTTGGAGGGGTGAAGTTTCTAAGTCACAACTTCTTGCTACTGGGGTTCCTCAAGGCTCAGTACTTGGACCACTTCTCTTCTCCATCTACATGACGTCATTAGGATCTGTCTTTCAGAAGCATGGCTTTTCCTATCACTGCTATGCTGATGACACTCAACTCTACTTCTCATTTCAACCAGATGATCTGACGGTAGCTGCTCGCATTGCAGCCTGTCTGAGTGACATTTCTAGCTGGATGAATGACCATCACCTTTAGCTCAACCTTACTAAGACAGAGCTGCTGGTGGTTCCAGCTAACCCATCGTTTCATCACAACTACTCTATACAGCTGGGTTTGTCAACCATAACTCCTTCCAGGACAGCCAGAAACCTAGGAGTTGTGATCGATCATCAGTTAAGCTTCACAGACCATATTGCTACAACGACCCAGTCCTGCAGATTTACCTTATACAACATTAGGAATATTAGACCCTTCCTGTCAGAGCAAGCCACCCAACTTCTTGTCCAAGCTCTTGTTCTCTTCAGACTGGACTATTATAATGCTCTCCTGGTGGGCCTTCCTGCATGTACTATCAAGTCTCTACAACTGATCCAGAATGCAGCAGTGAGGGTTGTCTTCAATGAGCCAAAAAAAGCTTACGTTACTCCTCTCCTCATCAGGTTACACTGGCTACCAGTAGCTGCTCGCATCAAATTCAAGGTACTGATGCTTGCCTATAAGATGACCACTGGCATGGCACCAATATACTTAAACTCACTAGCTCAAACTTATGTGCCCTCCAGAAACTTGCGTTCTGCAAGGGAACAACGCCTTGTGGTGCCATCCCAAAGAGGTTCAAAATCACTCTCATGGACCTTTTCCTGGACTGTGCCCGGCTGGTGGAATGACCTCCCAATCTCAATTCGAACAGCTGAGTCTTTACTCATTTTCAAAAAACAACATCTTTTTCGCCAGCACTTGACCAACTAATACTAGCACTTACCTTTTTTTTGTCTATCCTATTCTTGGAGAGAAAAGAAAAAAAAAAACCTTAGCTACGGGTTCTGTGCTAGACTAACTGAGACTTGGTCTTGGCACTTGTATACTGTTGTTGTTCTCTCGTTGGTCTGATTGCTTCTATTGTTCTCATCTGTAAGTCGCTTAGGATAAAAGTGTCTGCTGAATGATTAAATGTAAATGTAAATGTATGTCATAGCAGTAACTAAATCAGCATACTATTCTTTCAAAAACATTGCAAGACTTAGATGTTTTGTTTCCAGTCAAGACTTGTTCATGCCTTTATCACCAGCAGGGTGGACTATTGTAATGGTCTCCTCATCGGCCTTCCCAAGAAGACCATTAGACAGCTGCAGCTCATCCAGAATGCTGCTGCCAGGATTCTGACCAGAACCAGAACATCTGAGCATATCACGCCAGTCCTCAGGTCCTTACACTGGCTTTCAGTTATATTTCAGATTGATTTTAAAGTACTTTTACTCATTTATAAATCACTCAATGGCCTAGGACCTAAATACATAGCAGATATGTTCACTGAATATAAACCTATCAGAGCACACAGATCATAGAAATACCAAGGGTTCACACAAAACAAGGGGAGCCTGGTTTTAGTTATTATGCCGCCTGCGATTGGAACCAGCTTCCAGAAGAGATCAGATGTGTTAAAACAATATTCACATTTAAATCCAGACTCAAAACTCATCTGTTTAGCTGTGCATTTAATAAATGAGCACTGTGCTACGTCCGAATTGATTGCACTGTGTAATCTTTTTCTATTCTTAACTGTTTTAATTCATTTTAAAGCAATATTAGTTTATTTTAAAAGTTTTTATTTTCCTTGTTTTATTATTATGATTATTATGATTATTTTAATCAATATTATGTAAATTAATTATGAAATGTGATATATAAATAAACTTGCCTTGCCTTACCTTGCATATGCGACTAAATCTTCACTCTGGGCATCTAAATGATGGCTAATAAATTCTCAGATACTGCCATCCAGTAGTTGCAATAAGTTTTGTGCTTTGCTGATCTTTTATATCTGATTAAATCTAACAATCAGATTTTGCTTTCAAATATTTTAACAAAATACAAACTATAAACGTGTTTTTTTTTTTCAGCCACAGAAAGACGCCAGTAAAACACAACATGTCACGTAAAGTCACATTTACCTCAGGAAAGACATTAATTGCAGATAAATTTTATTGTAGCCTAAGCTTTAAAAAAATAACTTTAGAGAGAAGCATTGTATTACATTTATTATGTTTTACTTAACCTTCATGAAATCTACCATGGAATGTGCAGGGAGACTTCAGATACAAAAACGCGGACTTGTTAGGAAATGTTTACTCAATGAAATCATGGCGCGGTGCCTTCACATGTTATGTCTTGAGCAATTCAGTTCTATTTTAGTAGTTGTAGCCATTGCAGCATGAACATCTCAGCTATATCTATAACTGTGGGAGAATGTGTCGGCGTGGACGCGCATTGTCTACGCCAGAGGTAGTTGCGCCTGATCGTAATTTCAGTTGGTGCAACAGGTGTAAATATTTATCGTAAAGCTGGACGTTGCAATGTCCAGCGTAGGGCTTACACCCAGCTTTTTTTACATCCAGCTGGTGCAACCGGCCCCTGGTGCCTTGCCACTGAGAAGCTTCTTAACTACCTCCGTGACTTCAGCTTGGGTGATGAACGGGTCCACCTCCGAGCCCTCGGCCTCTGCTTCCTAAATAGATGACATGTCAGTGGGGTTGAGGAGATCCTCAAAGTATTCCTTCCACCGTCTGACGATCAAAGCTTTGTATGCTCCCTTAGCATACAAACAAACGAGCATTGGTGCAAGACATTTGTTGTGAGAGAGAAATTATGCACAAAGGACATTGAGATGCTCACGGTATCCCTCCAGCCTCATTATCTACCTAGAGAGTTTCCCTAAATATTTGTGTCTGTTGTGTATATTCACCCAAAGGTGAATGTGAACTTGGCTATGGAGTACACTGAGAAGAGTTTTATGAAATACCAGTTACTATCCCCGGATGCTCGTATTTTTATCATGGGCGATTTTAATAATTGTGTATTGGAAAAAATCTGTAAAGAACATGAATGGGTATGTCACATGTCCAACCAGGTATAAAAGGACATTGGACCAATGCTATGGCTCTAAGGGAGCATACAGAGCTTCTCTGCTACCTCCTTTGAGTTCGTCAGATCATAATTGTATTCATCTTATTCCATGTTATATTACTGAACTGAAGAGGGGAAAAGTTAAAACAAAAACTGTGAAATCTTGGACTGATGATGCTATTGATAGTTTATGAGGATGTTTTGATTGTACCTTATGGAATGTTTTTATGGATTCATCTGCTGATATTGATAAGCTTAATGATGTGGTTAGTTCCTGGGTAAAATTTTTACCTATATTTTTAATTGGTCTTTTGAGGTTCAGTATATACCAAAATTTTGGAAACAGTCTATTATTATTCCAGTTGCAAAAAATAATTGTCCTAAAGGTTTGACAGATTGTAGACCAGTCTCCTTGACCTCACTTGTAATGAAGGTATTTAAGAAATTAATAAAAGAGGTATTATTGGAAAAAACTAAACCATTTCTCAACCCGATGCAATTTGCTTACAGGGTGGGGAGAGGTGTGCAGGATGCGACACTGACCTTACTGGACCCATTGTATAAACAACTGGAGGGTAGTAGTAACCATGCAAGGCTATTATTTGTAGATTTTTCTTCTGCATTCAACACAATCC
Organism: Cyprinus carpio; assembly: GCF_018340385.1. Classification (NCBI taxonomy): domain Eukaryota; kingdom Metazoa; phylum Chordata; class Actinopteri; order Cypriniformes; family Cyprinidae; genus Cyprinus; species Cyprinus carpio. Next base: position 973,816 of record NC_056599.1, read on the forward strand.
AACCAGGCTTGTTGGTTCACAAGCTTAGGTCGAGTTTTGGTGTCGATGCAAGAATGGAAACTTGGTTAGTAGATTTCCTTACAAATAGTTCTCACAGGGGTGTGTACTTTCTCTTTTCCTTTACGTCCTATACACAAATGAGTGTCGTAGTCAGCTTGAGAATCGGTACATTCTTAAGTTTGCTGATGACACTGTTATTGTGAGTTTGTTGGCTGGTGAGGAGAGGGAGCATGGGCCTATTGTAGAGTATTTTGCAAATTGGTGTCAAGAGGCTGGTCTATTTCTAAATACTGAGAAAACCAAGGACATGTGGCGAAATCAGGCAGCAGTTCCATGTTTTTTTGTGTTTAGTAATCCCAAGGACATGGTTGGAGGTTTTGAAATACCTAGATACTATTATCGATAATAAATAAAATTTTGCAGAGAATACAAATAGATTGTGTAAGATGAGCCAACAAAGACTTTATTGTCTGCGGAAATAAGCTATATTTAAAATTGATAAGACACTGGTGACTGCTTTTTATAAGGCATATGTTGAATCAATTTTAACATTTTCATTGATTTGTTGGTTTGTCTCTTTAAAGGTCAAACAAAAGAATTCTCTATCAAAGGTTGTAAATAACTGCAGTAAAGTACTGGGCGTGAAATTGCTTGGGCTGACAGATTTGTTTGACATTCAGGTGATAAAGAAAGTGCATCACATTATATCTGACACATCCCACCCTCTTTATGATTCATTTCAGAATCAGAAAAAAAATAAAAATAAATTGGCTTACTGTAGCAGGCAGATCACTCACTGTTCATGATGCACGAACTATTGGAGGAAATCCCCAATACTGATTTGGAGGTATATATGAACATGTTTCTGAGGGGAGCTGACTGTCTCCTGAAAAGTTTACGTGGTATAATTTCACAAAGCTTGTCAGAACATTCTGTTTTTGCTTCAAATTGGGTTATTAAATCAAATAATGTGTATGATTATTGTTATATAACTAAATGATATGAAATATGTACATGAATTGTATAACTAAAATTAAATAACTTTAATTACATATTTAGGTTAAATAAAGATGTCAGTCTTTTTATTTTATTTATTTTTTTCTTCTCCTTTTTTAGAAAACACATCAAATGACTTACCCAGTCATTAAATATATATATATATATATATATATATATATATATATATATATATATATATTCTGGGGTAAGAAACATCTAATCGATCCGTCAGCTCCGCATAACTAGCCGTTTTGAAACATAATCACCACAATTACTATTGATGAATTCTGAAATTCTGAGAAAAAGAAGAAGAAGAAGAAGAAGAAAAAAAAACTTTTATATATTTCATGGGTCTTAGCACTTGGCTGGCAAAAGTCGACATCACCTCGGATTTCAGAGTTATGCCTATGCATCCAGATTCATAGCACTTATTTGGGGTACACTGGCACAGGAAATTCTATTTATTTTTATTTTTTGTACGCTTAACTTTCGAATGCAAAGACTGCACCAAGATTTTCTGACACGTTATTGGAAGCAGCTCATTGGATTTTTTTTTAACAGTTACGCAAAGTAATCCTCATAGCATCTACCCATTTAGACAAACCAAATTGTTATTAGTATTGAACTCCCTGTCAGGTGCTGCAAGAGCCCCCCCGGTCAAGCGATCTTGGCCTTTCCGTCCAACTACCGGCGAACCTGACCCATCCATGTCGTGAGTACTGAGCTCCCACTGGATGCCGTCAAGAGCCTCCCGGCTACACTCCCTTATTTTTTCGATTCTACAGTCAGCGAGGCTTACCCGTTCGATGCAGTGAGTATTGTGCTCCCGTTGGACCTCTGCCTTAGAAATTCTCATACTCAATTCCCCCACAAACCACAATTTTTTAGACAACTAAAAAAAAAAAAACCTTCACTGTCTGGCAAAATACTGGCCAGTCAACTTAACCTTTCCGTCTTACGTTTGGAGAGGCTTAACAGTTTGATGTCATGAGTATTTACCTCGCATCAGATGTCGGCGAGAGCCTCCCGTCTAGACATCATTACTTTTTCCTTTCTACGGTCGGTGAGGCTTACCCATTCGGCGTTGCGAGTATTGAGCTCCCGTCGGATGACGGCGAGAGTCTCCTGGCTAGACAACTTACAGCATCGGATGGGTAAGCCTTTGTTGACCATAGGATGAAAAAAGTGAGTATTGAGCTCCCATTGGACGTCGACGCGAGCCTCCCGGTCACACACCCTTACCTTTTCCTCCTACAGTCAGCGAGGCTTACCCGTTCAATACCTTGAGTATTGAGCTCCCATCGGACGCCGGCGAGAGCCTCCTGGCAACACAACTTTACCTTTCCGTTTTACGTCTGGAGAGGCTTATCCGTTCGATGCCTTGAGTATTGAGCTCCCATCGGATGTCTGCGAGAGCCTCCCGGCTAGACAACCTTACCTTTTCCCTTCTACGGTCGGCGAGGCTTACTTGTTCGATGCCTTGAGTATTGAGCTCCCATCGGACATCGGCGAGAGTCTCACGGCCACCTAACTTTTCGTTCCTGTTTGACGGGTGGCAATGCTCAGCCGTACAACGTTAAGAGTCTCAACCTCCTGCCAAACGCTGTCCAAATCCTTTCCCCCCGCCTGGTGAGGCTTACCCGTTCAATGTCCTGAGTCCTGATTGCCCATCAGATGCCGCGAGAGCCCGCGCAGTCGGGTTTTCCTTTTTCCGCTCCCCGGCCGGCAAGGCTTACCCGTCTGATGCAGTTGAGTATTGTGCTCGTGTCAGATGTCGGCAAGAGTGCTCACGGTTGGGTTTCTTTACTTGCTGCCCACAAACAGGTCTTATCCATCTGATGCCGTGAGTATTGATCTCCCGTCGGATGTCACTAGAGTCCTCTTTGCAGGCGGTCCAAAGCCTGTTTATCTGCTCAACTGAGAGGACCTACATGTCTCAATCTCCAGTCGGAGGCTTCATGGGCCCTCTCGGTCAACTATCTGCCCTGGTTGCCCACTGATTAGCAGGGGCTCATCAGCCAGTAGGTGGCCTGGTCGGGCTATTCAATCACGCTGCTCCTCCTTCATCGGCTGGTAGGGCTCATCCATTCCAAAGCAGTGAGGTGCTCTGGTTGAGCAACAGCTTGAGCCCTCCCGACCGGGTGCCCCAAATCACATAGTCCGATACCAGCAGCCGGTAGGGCCTACCTTTCCAAACGTATAAATCGCTCCCACCGGAGTACGTAGGCTCTTCCGGCCTGCCAACCAGCTGACTTTCCAAATATCAGCCACCGCCAGATCTCAATGCTATTGTGGGGGGGTCCTTAGTCTGGCGGCTGTCCTTTTGCTATTGCCTTTTTGGGGGGTACTCTAGGTTCAGGCCATTCCCGAGCTTGAAGCCCTTCCCCGGACAGATATGCATTATAATACTTCAGCTAATTATATTAAGTGTGAACTCGTGAAATGATGTTTTATTAACAAGGTTCGGGAGGAGCAGGTCAGATACTTAGCCTAACTAGCACAGGTGGCACTCACTTAAGATAATCAACACTAGGGTATAAATACAGCTGACTTACCCCTATCCATTGATGGTTTATCAGCATCCCCCCTCCACCCCATCTCCTCCAGTTCTTTTTTACACTTTTATGTAGGGGGGGTACTCTAGGTTCGGGCCATTCCCGAGCTCAGAGCCCTTCCCCGGACAGCATGCCAAATATGCATTATAATACTTCAGCTAATTATATGTAAGTGTGAACTCGTGAAACAGGTAACCAGTGAAGTGAAACTAACACAGGGGTAATATGCTGCCTCTTTTTTGTCCCTGTCAAAAAGCGAACAGCAACATTCTGTACCAGTTGTGATAGTGAAGACTGGCTAATTCCAGTGTAAAGAGCGTTACAGTAATCCAGTCTGGTTTATATGAATGCATGAATAACAACCTCTAAATCATTAAAACTGAGAAAACTTTTCAACTTGCGCAGCCCCTTAAGCTGCAAAAAACTGTCTCTGACTACAGAGTTAATTTGTCAAATTTCAATTCAGGATCAAAAATAACTCCCAGATTTTTAACCTTTTCACAGATGTTTTCTTCAAAAGGGCCCAGAGTAGGTCTTAGATTATGTAAAAGGTGAGAAGGGCCAAACAATATAACTTGTGTTATTTTATTTATTTGATTCAACTGTTGGAAATTATTTTCCATCCAATTCTTGATGTCCTCATAACGAAATTCCTCCATGAAGTACACTGAAGCAGAACCTGATTTTAGAGGAAAATAAAGCTGAGTGTCATCTGCGTTTATGAGACTCAAATATAAAACAAAGAGGGAGCAATACAGAGAGAATAAAATTGGACCCAAAGTAGAGCCCTGGGGTACCCCACAAGTGATGGGAACTGAGCTTGATGAAAATTCACCAATTTCCACTGAAAATCTCCTTGTCTCCTTCGCATAGAGATTTTTTTTTTTTTCAGATCAACACCAAATTTGGTTAAAGTAAGATGCCTGAAAATGGCAAAAACGGCACAAAATGTAAAAATAACTGACTTCCTGTTGGGATTTGGATTTTGTACCAGGAGACTTTTTTTTTGTAGGTATTGGTGTTACATTTGTCTACTGAATTTTGTACATGTACATGAAACACAGCTCGAGGGACCAATTGTTAAATGTGTATAGGTGGCGCTATTAAGCCATTTTGGCATACTTCTGAAACCTATGTCAGACATAAATTTTCACCACATTTGGGGTGTGTTACAGGTTTGTCAATTAATTTTTTGACTCAAATGCACTTGTCTTCTTTTTTGTTATGACCCTCTGAGAGGTCCCGGGTTCATATCCCAGACGAGACCCTACTTGTCGCAACCCTGGAGGGTCACTACAAATATAGAGAAGACAAGTGCACCGAAAAAATATTTAAAGGGGTGGTTGATTGAGATTAATTTTTTTTTAATCTTAGTTAGTGTGTAGGGTTGCTGTTTGAGCTTTAACAAAAACTGCAAAGTTACGAAGCTGTAAGTTCAATGCAAACAAAGATATCGTCTTTTAAAATTATGGCAGTTTAATGCCTACAAAAACACTTGAAGGGACTACAACGAGTTACATCTCGGGTTCATGTTGTCACAAACCCTGATAAACCCCGGGAACATGCAACAAAGGGGGTAAAGGCAATGTTGCGCTGCTTTAGAGAAGACGAAGATTTGTTAAAACTAAAAAACTAGGGGTGCATGAAAAAAAAAATCTATTCATATATGAATCGTGATTCTGTCTTCTAACAATTCTTATGGATTCCCAAGTTTTAAAATCTATGTTCCAATCCTGTTCCTTGCCTCCCCCTGCTCTGCATCTCTCTCTCTCTTGATCATCAGCTCCAATAAACTGTTCCAATTATGCACTTTATGTCCATAGACAGACATATTTTTCACATAGCTATGAGAAGCAAGGCAAGGCAAGTTTATTTATATAGCACATTTTATACACAATGGTAATTCAAAGTTCTTTACATAAAAGAAAAGAAAACAATAATAAAAAAAATCACAACAATAAAACAAGGAATTTAAATGATTTTAAAATTTATTTAAAATGTTTAAAATTAATTTAAAACAGTTAAGAATAGAAAATGATTATACATAAAATATAGTGCAATCAGTTCGGACGTAGCACAGTGCTCATTCAAAAAATGCACAGCTAAACAGATGAGTTTTGAGTCTGCATTTAAGGTGAGCAGACTCCCCTTGTTTTGTTTGAACCCTTGGCATTTCTAACTGACTCGATCCTAATGATCTGAGTGGTCTGTTAGGTTTATATTCAGTGAACATATCTGCAGTGTATTTCGGTCCTAGGTCATTGAGTGATTTATAAACGAGTAAAAGTACTTTAAAATCAATCCTAAATGTAACTGGAAGCCAGTGTAAGGACCTGAGGACTGGTGTGATATGCTCAGATTTTCTGGTTCTAGTCAGAATCCTGGCAGCAGCGTTCTGGATGAGCTGCAGCTGTCTAATGGTTTTCTTGGGAAGGCCGGTTAAACATGTGGTTGGTGTGCTGTATTAAAGCTTTAATCAGGATAAAACCATATAATGAAAGCTAACATAAGCAGTATCGTTTACATATAACAGCCCATCTAAAAGTATGAGATAACAAAAACTTCTGTTATCGTCTTCACTAATATTCTCTGTGCCTCAAACGGACTCAAATTGATAAGCAACTTAGACAACCTAGACAAGTATAATCTATTTCAAGACCCACCAAAATATGAAACTTGTCCATAAAATATGAATCATGTCCATAAAAACTCAAAACATGCTCACTCCAGTGAACTGTAATCCCATAGCTGCGAGTGCTGTTAAAGTTATCATGGGGTTCAGCTCAGAAAATGCTTTCATGATTATTCCATGTGTGTACAAAGTGGATCACAACCAATCACGTTTTTTTTTTTTTTTTAACGTAAATTTTGTGTAACAGCAGACGATAAATATATAATTTTATAAACATAAAATTTCTCATGATGTATTTTTTGGGTGTACATTTTTAATACAACTAAAAACTGTACTTGTGAGGATTAAGTATACACAGAGGAAAGCCTTAATACTATTACTGTAGCGAGCTGTTGTGGCCTCTTGTAGACATTACTATCTGTCAAGTAGGTAACATTATTATTGCTAACATTGTGGACTAATCTAAAAATACATTGGAATCATCTGTAGAAAATAATCATTTCATCCAATGTTTAAAGGGTTACTTCATCCAAAAAAGAAAATTAGCCCATGTTTTACTCACCCCTAAAGCATCCCCCAAAAAAATGCACATTTGTATGTATACAGTAGATTTATTTATGTAGAAATGCATGACATGCAAAAAGAAAATTCATACTTGCATATCAACTTTTACACATTCTTTCCCATTTAAAGTCATATTTAGTAATACAGTTTGCTTAAACTAATAAAAAATTCAAATTTGGCGTGAACAAAACTGTTCAGAGGGAGCTGAATTACAAAGATTATAATTCTAGAATTGAGCCAAAGTGACTGAGAAAAACAAAGTGAACTGTAAATAAAAAGCAAAATGCATTAAATGTTTTCAGTATTTCACTGAAAAGGTATCATGTAAATGCCCCCAAAACAAATGAATGCCTTAAATGCCTAAAAGTGGACAAAATCTCATGAAAAAATAAAAAAATGGAAAAACTAAATTATAATAATAATTAATAACGACAGAAATAGACTTGTGATTTTTCACTTTCTCAAGCTTGCAACTGAGGTCTAAAAATAAGTCAGAATAAGCTTAAAGGGATAGTTCACCGAAAAATGTAAATTATGTCATTAATGACTCACCCTCATGTCGTTCCAAACCCGTAAGACCTCCGTTCATCTTCGGAACACAGTTTAAGATATTTTAGATTTAATCTGAGAGCTTTCTGACGTGTTATCTTTGTTATTGGGCACACCAGAAAACACGCCAGCAGCGTCGTATGTCAGTGGCGTCACTGCAGTGTTTTGAATACACTCACAACAGACCCGGAAGAGAAGACAATGCTGAATAAAGTCATAATTTTTGTTATTTTTGGACCAAAATGTATTTTCGATGCTTCAACAAATTCTAACGGACCCTCTGATGTGACATGGACTACTTTGATTATGTTTTTATTACCTTTCAGGACGTGGACAGTATACCATACATACATTTTCAATGGAGGGTCAGAAAGCTCTCAGACTAAATCTAAAATATCTTAAACTGTGTTCCGAAGATGAACGGAGGTCTTACGGGTTTGGAATGACATGAGGGTGAGTCATTAATGACATTATTTTAATTTTTGGGTGAACTAACGCTTTAATGTCTATTTACCTCAGGAATAATGTCAAGATTCTGAGAGAAAATGCACTTTTTAAAATGGATGTAAATATTGCTTCATTTTATTTCAGTCAAAGTTTATGCTATGTTTTCTGTATTGAGTACTCGTCTGTGTTAAAGCTCTTCCCACACCCACAGCACAGAGTTTTCACTCTCTCAAGCATTATTTTCTTGTACCTTTTTAAAGAGTCAATCCTCGGAAATCTCTGTCCAGATCAGTTCAATTTCCTCACGGCAGAGTGAAAGCGATAAGGATGACCTCTGAGTCCGGCTTTCCATTTCAAACTCTTCTCACACAGATGACTTCACTTTAGTATGAATTCTCATGTGACTATTAAATCCTTGTTTAAAGTGGAAACACTTTTCACACAGAGCAAGTAAAAGGCTTTTTCCCAGTATGAATTAACATGTGACTTAAGGCATTCTTTACGTTTGAAAGTGTTTCCACACTGAGAGCAGGTGAAAGGCTTTTCTGAAGAGTGAGTTATCAAATGAACCTTAAGGTGTCCTTTCTGAACAAAACTCTTTCCACACTGAGAGCAGCTGAAAGGCTTTATTCCAGCATGAATTAACATGTGATTCTTAAGGCATCCTTTACGTTTGAAAGTGTTTCAAAATTGATAGTTGAGTTGTCTTTTCTGAGTAAAATTAATTATCATGTGATTGTTAAGGCTTGCTTTACGTGTGAAAGTGTTTCCACACTGAGGGCAGGTAAAAGGCTTTTCTGAAGAGTGAATACGTACATGCTCATTAAGTTTTTTTTCCAATGAGAAACTCTTTCCACACTGAGAGCAGCTGAAAGGCTTTGTGGAAGAGTGAATAAGCACATGATCATTGAGTTGATTTCTCTGTGTAAAACTCCTTCCACACTGAGAGCAGGTGAAAGGCTTTTTTGAAGAGTGAGTTACCATATGAATCTTAAGGTGTCCTTTCTGAACAAAACTCTTTCCACACTGAGAGCAGACGAAAGGCTTTATTCCAGCATGAATTAACATGTGATTCTTCAGGCTTCCTTTACATGTGAAAGTGTTTCCACACTGAGAGCAGCTGAAAGGCTTTATCCCAGTATGAATTATCATGTGATTTTTAAGGTTTGCTTTACGTGTGAAAGTGTTTCCGCACTGAGAGCAGCTGAAAGGCTTTTCTGAAGAGTGAACAAGCACATGATCATTAAGTTGTTTTTTCTGTGTAAAACTCTTTCCACACTCAGAGCAGGTGAAAGGCTTTATTCCAGCATGAACTAACGTGTGGTAGATAAGGCTTCTTTTATGTTTGAAAGTGTTACCACATTCAGAGCAGGTGAAAGGCCTTTGGACTTCTGTTATCTGAATGTTGCTTTGTGAGCAACTCTTTTCAGTTTTGGAGCAATTCACTGATTGTTCTTCAGCCTCTTTCTGGTCCTGATGCTTCTCCTCCACTTCATTCAGATCTTGCCTTTCCTCTTTCACTTTCATCAAGCCTAAAATGAAAACATTAAAATGATGAGAATCAATTTGGGACAATTTTACACATTC